>NW_010241792.1:57226-59882 GCF_000690775.1 Eurypyga helias | reverse complement strand
TGATTCTTTACTGGGGCGGTACGTTTACTACAGATCATGTATTCGTTACTTTTGAACAGGACAGCGCAAGTGCATAAAGAAATGTAGTTATCTGCTTGTGTCTTTTGCGTCATGTAGGAGATGGGAGATTGGCTTCAATTCTGTAGGTAAAAGATAATGTTTTCACACAAGGTCTTGTACAGTCAGGAACCTGAGTCTCTTGTCATGGGAGTCTGGCCGGTCAAAGGGAGAAACAGGGAAAGTTTACAGATAACCTGACTACTGCAGTGTTTTGGATCACAAATCAGACTGCAAAAAGAAGGAGTGATCAGCAAAATAAAGGGACAGAGGCTCTATTACCACTGGTGGTTTTAAGAATTAAGTTTTAGAATTTGTTAATCACATTCACATCCCAGTTGTCCAAAGTAGTGATAAATTCCTGCTTTGGTTACAAAATTCATGTTTCCATCTCCTATTAACTCATCAGCAGATCAGCTGTTATAGAGGACAGACAGACCAAGGGGTGACCAATGCCTGCACCATCCAGGACATGCACAAACTGCCCTAAACTGTGGTTTAGTAACAGCCAAGCACAGGGGGATGTGAGAGCGCATAGATCAGGTGCTGGAATATGCTGCAGGGGCTTGTTAACAGCACAGCTGGCCCATGAATGGGAATCGGCCATCCCAGGACATGCTCACTGCACTATTTTCTACTTCATACAGCAGGAGAGGTTTTTATCTCTGAGGCATCTGAGATGAGGTTTTTATCTCTGGGGCATCTGAGATGAGGTTTGATGTCAGGAGTGACATAACTGTGTAACACTGGAGACATGCTAGAGGGTGCACTGCAAAGAGAGCAGTAATTACAGAAATACGCAGTCATGAATGCTGAGACTGCAATACCAGACTTGGTGGAGGTTTATTTTATCTTGTTTTCATTTGATTCATATGTTTAACCACTAACTCAGAATTAATTTCAGTGGATCACTAATGGCTGGCTAAATCTGCAGCCTGGTTTCCTGATGAAATGAAAGACATGACATACATCTAAGGAGCTGTTTGTTTCAGTCTCTAGTACATGTTCATCCTCTCCACTGATCTTAGCTTCATTTGCAAAGAGGTTTAATGTCTTTAATGTCTGAGCTGCTTTGTGAAATATCTGTCTGAGCGAAGAGGAGTGCTTGTCTGCATTGCAGGGAGGCAGAGCAGGCAGTCATGAGACAGGGGCTGAAGCTACCACAGCAAGCAGGAAGGAGCTTACAAGACAGAGAAGGTCACTGGGAAATAGGTAAGGGGAAAGGTTGGATCATACTGGGTTTGGCAAATTGTGGCATGTCATTGAAGGACTAAAACCCTGAGCTCTGCTACCCAAATCATAGCTCTGGCTGTGTGGGATGATGGCCAGTCAATCTGCCGGAGGACCTGTAGGACACAGTTATACCATTAATGAATTTACTTGCTCAACTTCTCTCTGATCTTCCACATGATTAATACTGATTCACTTCCAGGATCTAGTTTTGGGCACAGGATCTGATGGTTGCTCCAACACTTTACCAGCTGCAGTGCATTGCTCACAGCTGATGTTTCCCTTCTGTTTTCCTCATAAGGGGAGACCTTACCATGCTCTGTAACTACCTGAAAGGAGATTGTAACGAGGTGTGTGTCGGTCTCTTTTCCCAAGTTACAAACAATAGAGAAAAAGGAAATGGCCTTGAGTTGCCCAGGGGAGGTTTAGATTGCATATTAAGAAAAATTTCTTCACCAAAAGGGTTATCAAGCACTGGAACGGGCTGTACAGGGAGATGGTTGAGTCCCCATCCCTGAAGGTATTTAGGAAATGTGTAGATGTGGTGCTTAGGGACATGGTTTAGTGGTGGACAGGGCAACATTAGGTTAACAGTTGGACTCAATTATCTTACAGGTCCCTTCCAAACCCAACGATTCTATGATTCATTTTTGCCTTCTCCAGCAGTGCTTGCAGATCAAACTGGGAATTGCTTATTATCAGAAATAGTCTCAAGAGGGACCAAAGGTCAGCAATCTCCCTCCTTCCAACCTGTTGCTTGCTGTGGCGAGTGCAGCCATCGACATACACATTAGCCCACACACAAACAGCTTGTGCTGGTTCTTTACGCACTTGCAGCACAACCAGGCATCGAGAAGAGCCCCTGCTTACTGTACACACTCATCACTTACTGTTGTACACCAACATGCTGCTTACGACATAGATGCCTGAATCATACACAGAAACACGTGAGCAAACCCACCTGCTGCCTACTGCACTCATGCATGCAGGGGGCTTGGCAGGCACAGCCATCCACGTGTCTGCTGCTCACCACACACACACGCATGGACCACAGTCTCGACACACGCGCGCGCGTGCAGGCTTGTACCTCCCCCTCACAGGCTGGAACAAGTCATCCTGGCTTACTGCTCTCACATGTACACAGACACTCAGTGTTTGCAGCATGCCCACAGACTGTTATACACAGAAATATCCCTGTTTCCTCAAAACATCCACCTCTTTCCGTAAAACCATGTGCAATGTACTTGCACATGCACTGATGTATGTCTCTGAGCAATCTTATCTTCATAGAATCATAGAATGGTTTGAGTTGGAAAGGACCTTAAAGACCATCTAGTTCCAAGCCCCCTGCCATGGGCAGGGACACCTT
>NW_010241792.1:43990-57195 GCF_000690775.1 Eurypyga helias | reverse complement strand
GTTGCACCAAGCCTCATCCAGCCTGGCCTTGAACACTTCCAGGGATGGGGCATCCACAGCTTCTCTGGGCAACCTGTTCCAGTGACTCCCCACCTTCAGGGAAGAACTTCTTCCTGATATCTGGTCTAAACCTACCCTCTTCCAATTTAAACCTGTTACCTCTTGTCCTATCACTGTTTTCTGTGTATGAGTGTATGCACACACAGAATTTGTCACCTGCACACACATAGGGCACATATTCGTGCATCACAACCACCACTTTACCTCCTTATGTTTCAGACACCATAGGGTTTTTTTTTTTTATCCTCAAAGCTTATTTTGCTTTTCTTTTTATCTGAAACATTTTAAAAATACAGATATTACGTTAATTCTTGAAGTAACGTTATCTCTTCCCACAACCCTTGCCTGCTTTCATGTACAGAAGCACACACAGACCACACATGCAGATCCATCAAAATATGCTCTCTAGGCATCTGCACACATCCCGATGCATGTGTAGGCGTATATGTGAGGAGAAATCAATTTTCTGGTGGCTTCCTGTGGTGCCTCTCACTCCCTCAGCTTAATTAAACAACAAAAATCCCTCCCTCTCGTCTCATCTACCCGCCTAAAGACAGAAATGGTGAACTGTCACTCCTCACGCCTCCATCCTGGGGGTCAGAGAGGGCTGAGGGATAAAATGCTCTGTGGTGACATCCTCATTCAGACACGTGGTCCCTCTGCATCCAGCTGAACATTATTGACTGTCCCTCTCTGTATCTCTGTTATTCTCTTCCTTTTCCTCTGGACTTATATTTGCTCTCTTCTGTGTTTCTTAAACTGATTGTTTTTCCTTCTTTCACATTTTACGTACAGATACAGGTTGCTTGCAATCTGACCTGCTGCATCCTTTCTTGGTTTCCAACATCCCTAACCTAACATATGTTATTATCAAGAATGTCAGGAAGTGTGGAAAGGTCGGACAAACCTCCTCGTGCCATAGTGTTCCCATCAATTTGCCGACTTCGGAGATGCAAAACCAGCAACAACAAAAGACCCTTTCAACTGCAGCTATAACAGAAGCATGAAAATACCTTTTTCTGCTGGCCTTCAAAGCAGGGGAGGGAGCAGGCAGCCCAACAGGCAGTGAAGGAGAATGAGGGACTTCCAGGAGCAAAGCACTGTGGTCTGGGAGAGCTAAATGTCTCCCCTTGCTGAGCACTGCGTTCTGTCATCATGCTCAAATCCAGACTTTGGGGGAACACTGGGCACAGCATAGGGTTTAACACTCACTCACGCCCTTGACAGTGGTGTTCTTAAGATCTGTCCATGGCCTGGTGGGGAGAACTCCATCTTCACCTCTGGATGGATGTCTCTCACTTGCCTCTTTCTATGCAATGCACATGTATTGTCTCTCTCCAGACAAGTAAATAAAACCATAAAATCATAGAAGGTTTGGCTTGGAAGGGTCCTTAAAGATCATCTACTTCCAACCCCCTTACCACAAGCAGGGATACCTGCCACTAGGTCAGGTTGCTCAAAGCATCAACCAACCTAGCCATGAACACTTTCTGGGATGGGGCATCTACAACCTCTTTGGGCAACCTGTTCCAGTGCCTCACTACCCTCTCCAGGGAGAATATTTTTTCCTGATATCCAATCTAAATCTACCCACTTTCAATTTAAATCCGTTACACCTTGTCCTGTCACTACAGACTCTTGTAACATCCCCCTCCAGGTTGCTTGTCCCCTCACCAGGTACTGGAAGGCTGCTATAAAGTCTTCCCGGAGATTCTTTTCTCCAGGTTGAACACCTTCAACTCTCCCAGCCTGTTGCCATAGGAGAGATATTCCAGCCCCCTGATCATCTTCGTGGCCTCCTCTGGACTTGCTCCAACAGGACTATATCCTTCTGATGTTGGGGGCCCCAGAGCAGGACACAGTGTTGCAGGTTGGATCTCTGTGAGCCAGAACTCCTGGTATGCCTTGAAGACACACTTGAAACGTCATTACTGCACCCATATCCCTAACCTTCTCACCCTCTCCACTTGGAATATGGGGTGGCTTTTCCCATTCCACTTATTTCCTGGAGCGCAATTGTCCACAATCAGACGTTGTTTGCAGAAGTAGTTGTGTGTACGGGGTAGGAAGGAGCCGTGAAGTGTGTGAAAGAGCAAGCTGACATTTTATCAGCATAGATGATTTCAGGACAGAAGATGAAGCTTTTATCTCTGCATTTCAGTGTGCTGCAGAGGAATGGGTAAGTAGCGCGTCAATAATAATATTGATAGAAAGCATGTGAGTCATAACACTCAAAGATGTAAGCTCATTTCAAGCCTCCCTTTCATCTTGCAGGAGAGTATCAGGTAGGACAGGCTGGCTAGGTAACTACAGACCAAGCAGCAACACTGGGTTGGATGCGGGGTGCTGGGGTGACTTGACGTAGAGCGTGTTGAAGATCTCACCAAGTAGTAGCTCAGGACTAGGCTGGTAGTGGGGTCTGTCAGGTACACACTTTCTCTTCCCTCCTTTGCCACTGACACATCCTGCAGTGTTGGTGTCCCCCCAAGCAAAGGGGGATGCTGGTCAAGTCAGTGCTGTGCTGGAGGTGGTTGTGACAAGTTTGTCAGTGGGGGTAAGAGGAATGCATAGTTGATACAGTGTATGTAGGAACCATCTTTTGAGACATAAGAGTCTAATTTCCATAGGTCATTCTTTCGCTGACCACCGGGGCTGGCTAAAGGTGATTTGGCATTCTCTCTGCCTTCTCTGCTGACAAATTTCTCTCCGCTCTCACCCTGAATGTCCTCAAGTGATAAGACATGCCAGTGCTCAGCAATCAAGGACAATTCAGCGCAGTGATTACTGTGGGAGAAGAAGGGAGGGACTAGTTACACCTCACCTAGACAGCCCCCGCAGGAGGAAAGGTGCATCATTTGTACCAAAACTCATCCCACAATGACAAAAGGCATAAAAAGCCAAAAAAGCAGGCAGCCTAAGGCCAAAATGTGCAATCAGATGGGAGGACAACGTAGCAGGGAACGAGAGAGAGGAGGAGTGAAGGATCAGAGTCATTTTTTGAGCGATATGGAAGAGCAAGAGAAGGATTGTAAAGAAACCTTATCTCATTCCTGCCTGTTCTCCCACCGCCGTTGGGATTATGCAAATGATTCATTCAAGTAGATTTCCTTGGTAATTAAAAAACTCTGCTCTTTTTAATTAAACTTTCCCTTCAGACTGATTGGGGCTTTTTGTTGTTTTTTGTTCCCCCTTGAGAAACTAATCTTTACAAGACTTTTTTTTTTTTTTTCTCTCTCTCTCTTCTCTTCTTCTTTCTCTTTCTTTCTTTTCTCCTTCCAGATTGTCAAGGCTCATCACGAACTGGCTTGAACACTAACTTGAATGAAAACTTGCTGGAGAAGGCAAGAAGGGAAAGCTCTGAATCTAGATTGAGGCAGGAAGTGGGATTTGGACTTCAGAGCATCAGAATTATTTAAGGGTTTGTGCATGGGAGCAAAAAGAAAATATGAGAAGAAAATCAAAAAGAGGTAGGATGGAATAAATGTACCTCTGGAAGGATTGAAGAGTTATCCTCCAGCCTCAGGATCTGGAGATGCCTGCTCCTCCCCACTCTTCACAGGGAGCCTAGGTGATAATTTGCCTGGATTCCTGCTTTTATTTCAGCTGAGACAAAGAGAAAAATTCCACTTGAAAGCAAACTTCCTAGCATGCTTCATCTTACTATGGATTGCTGTTTGTCCCTGTGGCTGCAAAATGGCATCCAAGGAGTTGGGTAAATACACTGCTGACTATCCTAGACTGAGCCCTGTACTGCCACAACTCAGCTTGGTGTATAATCTATCTTCAGACAAATTACTGAAGAACAGGTGACCTCCACAAATCTCTCTGCACCCCTGGTACACACCACATAGGGGAGGTTGGGGTCCTGGATGTGTACTGACTCAAGGCAAGACCCTGAACAAGGAAAGACCTTTTTGCAAATTACTGAGCTCTTCTCTCCTCTTGGAAATTACAGCCTCTCACCAGTGCCAAAGAAAGATCTATCGGTGACTAATCACAGCCGAGTACCCCCATAAGGAAAATTCAGCACTTCCATCTCTTTAAATCTGCATCTTCTTCCCATCTCAGGGAGGTATTTTTAGCTTTGACGCTTTATCTTCACAACACAAAGGTTCCTGTTTTTAAGTGCTGCACTTCAAAGGTTTTAGGTTGGGTTTGGTACAGAATTTAATTTTTTATATATGTTTTTAAACAATGCCTCACACGTGTAGATGACTTACACCAGTGTGTGTGTAAGCATACACAGACATGTTATTCAGAAGCATCGAGAGTAAGTCCAGAGGAGATGAATTGTCAGAGAGCTGATGACATTTTTTTAGGCAGGCATTAGGCAGAGTTATTAGACACATAGAATCGTTTAGGTTGGAAGAGACCTTAAAGATCATCTAGTTCCAACCCCACTGCCATGAGCAGGGACACTTTCCACTAGACCAAGTTGCTCAAAGCCTCATCCAGCCTGGCCTTGGACACTTCCAGGGATGGGGTATCCACAGCTTCTCTGGGCAACCTGTTCCAGTGCCTCACCACCCTCTCTGGGAAGAATTTCTTCCTGATATCTAATCTAAACCTCCCCACTTTCAATTTAAACCTGTTCCCCCTTGTCCTATCACTACAGGCCCTTGTAAAAAGTCCTCCCCCCCACAAGCTTCCTTGTAGCCCCCTTCAGCTACTGGAAGACTGCAGTGAAGTCTCCCCAGAGCCTTCTCTTCTCCAGGCTGAACAAGCCCAACTCTCTCAGCCTTTCATCATAGCAGAGGTGCTCCAGCCTTCTGAGCATCTTCATGGCCTCCTCTGGACATGTGGAACATACAACATGTAGGGAATCAGAAGCTGTGCTCCGTGAATAAAATATTTTTGAGAATCAATATTGAACTGTTCAGATTTTTTTTTCCCCACGATGTCTTTTTCTTCAGTCTTATTTGAGTCATATGTAATGACACTGCGGAGCAAACACAGCTCTCTGTCCTATGCCTGCCTGACTCCTTACCTCCTTGTGGTTTTTTTTCTGCAGATCAAATCAATAAGATGATGCTTCCAGTAGGAGATATTAGCAGATACTTTATCATGCCTACAACATGCTCATTCTCACAGCGTGTCAGGTTTGGTGCAATACAGTGTCCATCACAGATATAGGGACCTTTCTTGTGCCTATTTGGTCTGAGGTGTCCCTGATGTGTTGGGCAGCACAGTTATAGTACAGGATGCATCACCAGTTTCTAAAAGTTCTAAGTGTAAGAACCCAAAGGGAAGAGGTGGGAGGTCAGAGTGAAACAAACCTGTTAGTGTGGTGCAGAAATTTGTCAGCAGACTTCAGGGAGAAAAGAAATTCTGTTCTAATTTAAGTCAAACAATTGAAAGAACACCGTTTTCGGCAACGCATGTCAGGTATTCAAAAATTTCTTTACAATGTAGAAAAGGACAGAATGTACTTCATCTGAGATTGCCTGTTTGAAATGGAGCCCTTTCTTTTATCAGAAAAATATATTTCAAGAATTGAAAAAAAAAAGGCAAAAAATAAACCCCAAAAAGCACAACAGTTTGTTCTGATGTCACTTAAACAAACCTTTCTTGTCAGCCAAAGTTTTCTGTTCTAATGTCTTTGTTCAAAGTTATCAGCATTTCAGGGCATGTTCAATTTCAGAATTGAAAAATTCAGTAAGTGCTGGAATTTCCTATGAATCAGAAAGTCTGGTCCACTTTTAACTAAAGCAGTTCCCAGCTTCTAGTTTTGCTTCCATCCACATCAGTGTGGAAATGGATTTTTCCTTTTGAACAAAGTTTCCTAGGGGTGATTTCTGATGAGTTCACATTGTCTCCCTGGGCTCAGATCCTAAGAAAAATGTTTCCTCTTTCTTACTGTTCCTCTGTCCTCTCTTGATTAAGTCTTGTACTTTATGTTCTCTGATACGTGCCTACTAACTTCATGAGAAATTAACTGGCATAATTTATTCATTTACATTCAGACATTGCACTGTAGTCAGGAGAGGCTGACGAATGGGTTCACACTGGCTGGTTAAATGCAGCACAGCAATAGGCTAAGCTCAGATAAGGCTATTTTGCCAAGGGATGAGAAAGGATGAAATCAAAGAGAATAGTCTCCTTCAAAAAGCAGAAACTCCTGTTCAAGTGTCTGCCCATGTCAGTAAAATAAGTTATTCTTCGTGCAGAGTAAGCAGAAAGTAAGTTTTTCCTTCACCTCTTTGCCAAGAATGAATCCTGGGTTTCCCCTGTAAGAAGAGCTGATGGCACTGACACTCAGAAGGTGGTGAATGTAATCATGTTCTCTTTAATAAGGTCACTGCCTGTTTCTGAAGATCATGGCACACTGTTATCAGATTTGATGATGGCAGTAAAGGTGGAACTGATCAGTTTGTGAGACCTTTCACCTACAAACCTGTAACTCTGTTTTTCTAATCCATGAATGATATTTGGATTTTTTTTTTTTCTTTCTTTCTTCAGAGTTTAAAGATTCAGGACCAAGGGCAGAGACTAATAATCAGATCATTAATTTTATAAGAAATCAAAAGATTTCCATTTTCTCTTATGGCCAAATTACTGCAGACTGTGATTGAGCCAAACTCCAAAATCTAGCAAGGCACTGGCTTGGAAGATTAAAAAAAAAAGAGGATGCAATTTCAGGTGCAAAGAAGATTGGAAGATGAAAAAAAAAAAAGAGGATGCAATTTCAGGTGCAAAGAAGATTGGAAGATTAAAAAAAAAAAAGAGGATGTAATTTCAGGTGTGATCTCTAGGGTTTGGGTCCCAGAGGAGTATCCTGAATGCTAGACGTGTGTGGGGAAGTAGAAGATATGCGGGGCCAGATCTCAGAAAAACTGTATGTCTGTATCAACATATGGGATGAGGACAAAGGCACAGCCTGCTTGAGATTTGGCAAAACCAAATATCATCTGTGTTCTGGTGCATATCCTCTGTGAGGACAGGCTGACAGAGTTGGGGTTTATCTGAGGGAAGAGAAGGCTCTGGAGAGATCTTATACTGGTGTTCTGGTTCTTAAAGTGGACCTACAAGAAAGATATGAAGAGACTTTAACAGCAAGTGGAGTGTAGGACGTAGACTAAAGGTTTTAAACTGAAAGAGGATAGATTTAGATTGCGTATTAGGAAGAAATTCTTCACAGTGAGGGTGGTGAGGCCCTGGAACAGGTTGCCCAGAGAAGCTGTGGATGCCTCATCCCTGGAAGTGTCCAAGACCAGGTTGGATGAGGCTTGGAGCAACCTGGTCTAGTAGAAGGTGTCCCTGCCCATGGCAGGAGGGTTGGAACTAAATGATCTTTAAGGTCCCTTCCAACCCAAACCATTCTGTGATTCTATGATTCTTTGATTCTATAGTTACTGGAAAAGGTCTATTTCATCAGAGATTACAAGAAAACTACCATCTTAGATCAATTGGGTAACTCACAACTATAAGACAGACTTTTCATATATAACACAGTTCCTTTCCTTCAAATTTCTCCACTTGCACCAGCATATATCAGTTCATTGGTGCATGGCTTGTGGGCAGCATAATCCCTTTCTTGCAGCTATGACTCCTGTGGTTAATGATGTTGGGTCCTCTCATGCTGCTTTCCACCACCTTCAACCTTGGGATTCCCACTGGCACGATACAAACTATAAACTAGCTTACTAGGAAGTTTTTTATGTTATTCTGCTGAATTTTTGTCATCTTTAATTTCATGTGGTTGTCCCTGGTTACATAATTTTTTTTTTTTTTTCCCAATAGAAATGTCAAGTATTTCTATTAATACATCTTTTCCTGTTCCTCCTGGGGAAAACCAAACAGATGGGATTTATTTTTTGATCATTAAAATGTTATCGAATTTTCATAACAAATAATTGCTTTGTATTTAAACAGTGTCAGAGCAAAAAGGAGGTACTGAAAAGTTACATCTGACAAAGAGAACAAAAGGATATTAAGTCCTGATTTACTTGCAGGGTCACACTACAGACACACATTACTTAAATCAGTGTGTCCTGAGGGTACTTTCACAACACTGGACTTTTGAGCTTGGAAAATGAGAATACGTGGAGGACCAAGAAGCCCCACTCTATTCCATGCTAACTAGTGACACTTCATTTTTCTTTTTTACAAACATACTGTAGAAATCAATGAGCTTAACCTCCCAGCTATGAACTTCTACAAGGTGACAAAAACTCTGAATGCAAAGTCCATCTTCTCCCAAGGACTGAAAAAAGCTGAAAACTGAGAACCTGCCCTTGATAATGACTGGGACAAAACTCATGGAATGCAATGAAAGAAGAATATGCCTTGCCTTGAAGAATCTTGGTGGCAGGAGAGAAGAGGTCTTGAACCCCTTGCCTTTCACAAAAAGAGGTGTTGCAATAGGAATCATAACCTTGTCACTTGTGACAGTCTCCTCTGCCTCTCCAATCTTAAGAAACACCTGGTTGTTGGAGTTTCTAACAGGCAAGCGGCTGATCGTGGGACAGCAGTAAAATATCTGGTGTAATTTCTTGAAATTATTTAGTTCATGTAACCCAAAGAGATGTTGGAACTATGAAGATCCTTAGGCCTTTTGAAAGTAAGCCCAGTCAAAATGTCACTTGGAGTTGGGGCTGCATATGGGACTTCTCTGAGTAAGTGCACAGAAGGGATGTCCAGTTGCTCAGCATTTCTGACAGTGTGTGACAACGTTCCTGAAGGTGTGCTAGGTGACAGTGCTGTAATTGGGACCTCAAACACATGCCCTTTATTTTCAGATTAAATTCATCCCATTTGGAAATGGCAGCTGTGCTGTTTTAACTGTGCTGATACTCCATCCCTGGCTATCTTCAAAGTCAGGCTGGATGAGTCTTTGAGCAACCTGGTCTAGTGGAAGGTGTCCCCACCCATGACAGGGGGGTTGGAATTAAATGGTCTTTAAGGTCCCTTCCAACTCAAACCATTTTGTGAATCTATGATGCAAGTTCTCTGAGATACAGAATGCAGATCAACTCAAGAAATGTACCACAGAGTCACATTTGGGATAGATTTTAAAAATACACATATGAAGATAGTATTTTCCTTTTCCTTTTCCTTTTCCTTTTCCTTTTCCTTTTCCTTTTCCTTTTCCTTTTCCTTTTCCTTTTCCTTTTCCTATTTCTTTTCCTTTTCCCTTTCCTTTTTCTTTCCCTTTTCCCTTTTCCCTCTTCCTTTTCATTTTCATTTTCATTTCCTTTTCCTTTTCCCTTTCCCTTCCCCTTCCCCTTCCCCTTCCCCTTCCCCTTCTTCTTTGCCTTCCTGTCCCAGCAGGAACTTGGGAGGGAATTGTCCACACATTTTTCTCTCTCTTATTTTCTCTAGAAAAAAAGGACTTGTCTAGAATTAATGGTCATCCATAAACCTTTCTTCAACAATAACTAAGAGAGGATGACGAACTGCTTCAGCACAGAGTGAGGCTGTGGCCATGCTATACAGTGAAATGTTTCAAACTGGTATATAAACTTTGCTATGTTTTTGGCTGAATTTAGGTTTTATTGGAATTAATGGGAAGGAACAGATACAAGAAAAGGGGATCCAGCTATTTCTTACCTGTGCCCAGCTCTCCATTTTGTCTGGACCACATTGCATTAGTTCTGATGAAGTCATGGGCTGAATTCAAGCAGCTACTTTAAATCTGGGGCTCTCTAAGCCTCAATTTTGAGAAGCCTCTCTCTAGGCCTCTCATTTTTCTCCCCAGAAAAGGCATTCATACTTGCCTTTGTAGAAATGTGATGGTTTCTGGGCTGCAAAGGTGAGTTTTTTGGCATCAGGTCTGATACTAGTAACTCAGAGGTAGACTCTTCTCCCTGAGTTCAATGAGTGGCTGCTTGAATGATATTTGCTGTTGGCTCTGGTATTATGTGCCCCGGATGTAAGACATGGATAAAAACACAGTGGGGTTGAATGAATCACTGATTTTATTGAGGAAGCCATTAGAAAATATGTGGAAGATGCTTTTCTTTGCTACAGGCAGCAATGCTTTCCTCATTGCACATTCTCTGGCTGAACTAATGAATGAAACAGCCAGAAGTCAATCAAGTCACAATCAAAAGCCGTGCCATGACTTGTCCTTGCAGTGACTTTGACTTTGGCTGCCTCTGGGCTGTTCTGAAGAGCCATGCAATGTTGTCATAGAAAAACAAGCACACATTCACGTTGTAGAATAATTGAGATGGCAGTCAGTAAATGTGGTCTGTGGGGATATTACATGTCTGCTCGTGTTTGTACATGAAAGTATCCTCCCAGCTAAATCTCTCAGACTCCGTTCCCACCTGTGTCCTGCCAATCAGTGGGTGGGCACTACCCAAAACAGATGCTGCTGGGCACTGGGGTGCTCGTACTTTGCAGAATTAGTGACAGTGCTGCCCTAGAAAGCTAATATATCAATAGTGTCTTCTCTAGCAGAAGGGAGAACAACTTAGAGAGGAATTTGGCCTGGGCTGTCAAAAGCAAGCTGCAGTATCAGTAAAGAACAGGTGATGGCAGCAAAGTATAAAATCAAGACAGCTGGGAAAACGCCAATTGCATTTAATAAAGAACAGAGAAACTTATAAATAAGTTTCTGGGAAGCTGATTTTTGGGGTCTCTGATGATTGGAATGAAGCACTATCAATACACCTTCCTGCAGAACAGCAACATTTCCCTTCATTATAACAGCACCTGCTAGAAAAAATATTTTTCTTATAACAGTGGCTTGCGGTAGATACAATGGACAGAGGAGTATTTGTCCCTATGCTAATTAATACAGGTGTAATACGGTCCCTGTGGAACTCATTGCAACTTTCTTTTCTGTTCTTAGAAACTTGTGACATTCAAAACCATCTTCTTTCAGAGGACTCACAACTTTGGGAATATATCTGAGATCACTGTGAATATATTTATTCCTGGACAATCAAGTGTATTGGTGCAATTTCTTGCCTGCGTAATTTTCCCCTAGTTCCCCTGCACCGGTAGTGTATTTTTAACCATGGTTACTGCTTGCTCAGGTGGCAGGTGTGTAACTCTGCAGCTATTTGTGTGCTTTCTCAAACACCTGAACACTAAGTCTGATAAAGATGCACACGGAAAAGCTTTCTTCTTCTGCATTGACTGAGAGGCAGAGTCTGATATATCCCATTTGCACAACATAGAACTACTGAAGGGCCACATTGCTGCCTTCTCCCTCACAGGCATGCTTGACTGATACACTGGGCCAATTACAGGATTTTGATGCGTGCTAGCTATGGTTTGGTATCCCAGGGTCCATAATTAGCAGGTGGGTAGAGTATTTTCTATCCCTCTCTTTTCTCTTGTGGAGTAGCTAATTAAGGAGTCATATAATCATAGAATGTTTTGGGTTGGAAGGGACCTTAAAGACCATCTAGTTCCAACCCCCCTGCCATGGGCAGGGCCCCACGTCCAGACTGGCCTGGAACACATCCAGGGATGGGGCATCCACAACATCTCTGGGCAACCTGTTCCAGTGTCTACCCACCCTCTATGGGAAAAATCACTTCCTGATATTTAATCTAAATCTACCCACTGGACTTCCTATCCAGTTACCTTCATGCTAAGGCATAGAGAGAACTCTTGCTTTTTTGCAGATGGACTTAAATTAACTCTGTTCCTCCACTTGTACAGCCTGGCCATGGGGACTGGATTCCAGTCATGCAGAGTCTTTTAGAACAGTCAGTCCATGGTGGAAATGTGGTCCCGTGGCTCAGCAGCCGGCACCAGCTTCCCCATTTCCACTAACAAATGTAATAAGCAGCCCTGGAGCTGTCAAGTCACTTTGCATCTAGATGATGTGGGATCATCTGAAAGCTTGCTCACTGCCTGGCAACCATAATAGGTGTTAAGAGCTGCATTGAAGGGGCTGCTTAACTTGACAACTAACAACATACCCTGGCCTTTCTGTGTCTGTCACTGTCTGAATAATACATTTTCTCCAGGGTGTGATTTTTTAACAATTCCCTTGTATCACCTGTTTGGAGGCAAAGCCAGGGGAAAGGCAGGGAGCCAGTGAAACTCCTGCTAGATCAGGAGCTGAATCAGCCTTGTAGGGAAAGATCTGAATCACCCAGGGAAAAAAAGGGGGTGAACACATTAGTAAAAGCCATTGGTAAGACACAAGGGCTGTGTTTATGTAGGATGGACAGTAAAAGGCACAGGATGGACCCAAAAGATGAGTAAATGTATCCACTTTTTAGAATAATGCATGGGTTTCAGCAGTGACTCTGGTGCAGGTCACAGCGAGATGGTGGGACTGGCAGTGGGATCCTCAGCCCACCCTGTCCTCCTACATGTGATCACTCATGCGATAGCTCAGCTCTGAGTTGATGAGTTTGTAGGTTACTGCAGAGCAGCTGTGGGCTTCTCCAAAGACCTCAGGCAGTGCCACAAAACAGTCTAAGGTCAGTGGCTCAACTTGACAGGGGCTAGCTCCACAATGACAAAAGTGCATGTCTCTTATCTCTGTTGATACCAGACAACGAAATCCAGCTGGAGTCCACTCTTAGACCTCACTGTTGTTGCAACTTTCCAACAGCCTTGTGAGTTCCTCATGGATGAGAAAACCAGAGTGCCCTGATGGCACAGTGGCACACTGGTAAAAAAAGTGCCAGCTGTCCAACATGTTCCCAGTAAATGGACGAGGTGTGGAACACAATGGTTTGACTGTCTCTCCAGGAGTCTCTGAGCTGGCACAGGACATGTACAGCCTCTCTGTCTCCATCCCTTGTCTTTAAGGCAATGACACTCCTCAGTAGTGTTTAGGCTGTAGTCATTCTAAGGGACGGGCTTTTTCTTACTGACAGTTCCCTGCCTGAGTCCTAGCTGAAGCTTGTGGGTGCCTATGTCATACAAATACTTGTCAAAAAGTGTTAGTCCAAGGTGGAGCTGTGTGTATTATTTGAAGTTTGCATGGAAGCATAAGCAGTAGTTAAAGCTGAGGACTCTAAAAATAATGCATGCATACGTTCAGCATTGCTAATGCTCCTCAGCTATTAAGAAAACCCTCTATCTGTGAAAAGCCCCATGATTTCCATATTCCTAGGGAAGGAGATAAATGTAGTACATCTGAAGAGATTTTATCCGAGACCTTAAAAGAAGATAAGAAAAAAAACCTCAACCCCCTTCTCATTTTCATGATGCGGAGAAAGCTGACC
>NW_010241792.1:14968-43969 GCF_000690775.1 Eurypyga helias | reverse complement strand
CACTTTGTTACACAGACAGCTTTCTGATTGTAAAGATGGCCTTTGTCCCAGAGGTCTTCCTCACAGGAACAATACTTACCTCTTCTCATTTAGGGAAATCAGAATCAGGTATAGAATCTTTTGGGTTGGAAAAGACCCCATGGCAGGGGGGTTGGAACTAGATGATCTTTAAGGTCCCTTCTAACCCAAACCATTCTATGATTCTATGATTCTTTAAGATCACCGAGTCCAACTGTTAGCCTATCCCTGCTAATACCATCACTATACCATGTCCTCCAGTCTTTTAAATACCCACAGGGATGGTGACTCAGCCACCTCCCTGGGCAGCCTGTTCCAATGTCTGACAAACATTTCAGTGAAGAAATCTTTCCTGATATCCAATCTAAATCACCCCTGGCACACCTTGAGGTTATGTCCTCTCATCCTATCATTTAACTCTGTCCCAACAGAAAACAGCACAGTTACTTGGGAGAAGAGACCAACACTCACCTCTACAACCTCCTTTCAGGGAGTTGTAGAGAGAAATAAGGTCTCCCCTAAGCCTCCTCTTCTCCAGGCTGAACACCCCCAGGTCCACCTGCCGGTTCTCATAAGACTTGTTCTCCAGATCCTTCCCCAGCTCCATTGCCCATCTCTGGACATAGTCCAGCATCTCAATGTCTTTCTTGCAGTGAGGGGCCCAAAACTGAACACAGGATTGGAGGTGCAGCCTCACCAGTGCCCAGTACAGGGGGACAATCACTTCCCTAGTCCTGCTGACCACACTGTTCCTGATGCCAGCCAGGGTTCCATTGGCTTTCTTGGCCGCCTGGACACAAGCTGACTTATATTCATACGGCTGTCAACCAATAACCCCAGGTCCTTTTCTGCTGGGCATCTTTCCAGCCACTCATCCGAGTTACTTCTCAACAGATTTACTTCTGGGGAAAAAAGGTTGTTAGGATCTCTCAATTGGAAGTGAGCCATCTCTTCTTAATTTAGGTAGCTGCAGTGTAAGTGCTTCCAGCTGAGCTGGCTGGGGTTGCAAGTTAGGAGGAAGACATGCTTTTTTAGTTGTGTGTGGATGTCCATGAAAGAGAAATCAAGGCAGGAGAACAGGAGGTCACAGATAAGAATGGTGCTATGCAAAAAGAGCTCAGGTCTGTTGGATTCAGGTATAACCCATATAACAAACTCCTATATCTTGCTTGCCCACAGCCAAGCTGGTTCTCACAGCACTAAGTCCACTTCTCCACTTTGAGACCCAAAATGACATGTTTAGCTCATCTGTAGATCCATCATTGGAATCCTGGGTAGGGAGAGGAGCCATAGTGCTGCATGCAGTTGGGTCATGGTGTAGGCTCTCCACCTCTTGCACAGAATAGATCTTCAGTCCTTTCCCTGACACATGTCCTACCCCCTGGCACTCTCTCACAAGTCACTGGGGAAGAGATTTTCATGGTTTGAGGGGTGGGCAAGGACAAAGCTAGATCTGTCAGTGATGCTGTGCATGTATTCTTACCATCTCAGGTGGAGACACCATCAGCCACTCTGGAAGTGTATTTGTTGACTGATATTTAGACCCCAGTATCAACAGAGGAGGTTGCGCTCTGAATGATTCCCAAGTGTCTCAGCAAGTACAACAGGAACATCCCAGGCATCTTGTCCCTGTATTTGCTATGGCCAGGAAACACTCACAGGTATTCAAATCACTATAAACACTTACTTCTTTCATTATTTTTCAAAAAAAGCCTGAGCTGAGAAACCAATATGTTACAAGGATCTGATGGATTGCTGAGTGTTTATGGAATGTCACCTAAAATAACTCACAGCAAATCGGTGTTTGCCTGTTTGTGTGATGCAGGAGAAATTACTTACGCATTATTGCACTACTATAAGCTACGAATGACAATTATTTAAAACAAATAAAAGCTTTAAGCCAGTTAGCCCACTTTCTTTTACTTCTTTACATTCATTTTTTTTAGGGGCAAAATATATAAAAAATCAAAACTGGATTGTTTATTCATTATTTCTGAGGATGAAGAACTGTTATTTGAGGGGATAGGAAAGAAATCTATTCCTGGACTAGTATTAGGTGAGATGCACACACACGTCTCTCTTCTGCGGTAAAAGCTATAGGTTTCTTCTCTAAATATGAAATTGCAGCTTGATGGCTTTAAGGCACAAATTTGTTTAAAGACTCACTGTGGAAATGTTTCATTTAGTTTTAAGTATGCAGAGCGTTCCTTCAATATTTCCATAAATTTATACACATGAGGGGAAAAGAAAAAAAGGAATAGGTTGGAGGTAACCTTTGGGCATTTTGCTCAGATTTTATAATTCTAGAAATGCCAAGTGATATAAAAGGGGAAGCCTCGGAAAACCAGATTTCATGAAAGGGAAGATGAAGTTGAGAATGCGATTTTCAAGGCTGTGCTCTTGGAATTGCCAATCTTGTGGAAAAAGGTGCGTTTGACCAGAAACAAGGTCTGGTCAGAGCAGGAAGTGTTTTCCCTTTACAACTTCGCTGTCCTCCAAATCACCCTGCCTTTTTCTTTTTTCCTGTCCATCCTGCCCAGACACCCTAACAGGCATCCTTGAACTCAAAGTCTCTTTATAACCCCCTGTCTCCAGGTAGGACTTACCAGGGCAGCTACACAGACATAGGAAGGTTTGCTAAGACTGTGGGTCAGGCCAGTCTCTGTGGGTTTTGTTTGCATTGCACCAAGCAGAGGTGGAACTGACAGGTGTTTTTACAACTAGAAATACTGCAAAAGGCGTAATGGTCAGATAATTATTAAGTTCAAAGGGAGACTTAATTTCCGACCTCTTGCTTCATTTATTAATAGTGATATTTAACTTATATACAACTTCTGTCTGAATTAGGGTTGTTAAAAATATAGAAAAAGGAAGATTTCTACAAACCTCCTCCTTTTAAACCACTGAGTTTGAGTCACAAGGCAGTTCAATTTTAGATCTTTCAGGTTCCTAGCCTGGAGTGCTTCTGGCTCCTCATAAAACAGAGTTTACCGCATCTGTGAAATGATAATTTTGCACACCCAGAGAGGTGCTATGATGAGTATCAGAGCACTGTTCTTTTACATGGTGCCAGCAACAGATGGGATCTCCTGGTAAAAGACTAAAACCCTGCATGATCTACATAGATGTTAAGCTGTTATCTCCATGTTCTGCAGAAGTGGCTTGGTTACTTTGGCAGGACGATTGCTGCTGTTGGGATAGTATCATTAAATTGCTCCAATTTGGAAAAAAGAAAAAAAAAGCCATTTTGGACATTTCAGATTAAAATGTTTGATTTTAGATCTCTGTAGATCTAGGATGAATCTTTTCCATTTTAAGTGGAAATGAAACTGAGTGTCAGACTGAGTTCTTTCAGATAAATTTTAAAGTCCATTTGCTTCTAATTTTTCTGGTATGGAACCCAGTTAATACTACCCATGATGGTCACTGCAATTTTTCATGGGACCTGTGGGTCCACATGTGAGCTTTTAAAATGTCAAGTAGAGCAGAAGTGAGCACATCTGGGTTTTGTTACAGAGATATTCCTTCTCCTGGTATTTCTGGTCTGTCCGTGTCTCCAAGTCTTGGGGTGAAGATGGGTTTCAGTTCATTGTTAACCTTCTGTTAAGGACTTTTCTGTTCAAAGTTGTCCAACAAAAAAACTTGCTAATAATGACCAAAACCTGTGTAGCTGTGTGTTCAAGACATCTGAGAGACTAGAGGGCCCATTCCAGCTCCCACTTCTGCAGATTTCACAAAGCAGCTATGAAAACTACATCTTCTGCCCCCTACCTCTGTTTAGGGTCTATAGAGCTACCCCAAAGGGGCCCCTCTTAACAGACCTAATGATTAGGGCAAGACCAAAAATAAGAGAATATGCCAAATTCTCTGACATAAAAGCACTGAGATATCAAAGGGACAGAAGTACCTAAAGACATAAAGACAACTTCTGAAGAGGTCTCCAGGGGCTACATATTTATCTTTATCTCTTTGTTTTTCTTGTTAACAAAGAAAATCTATCATCTATCTGTGTTGTGAACCTGTTAACCCAGAGCTGTTCTTCAAAATGCTAATACAAGAGACTACGATGTTCTTTGAAGAGTTGATGAGAATCATTATCTGGATGGTGACATAATCCCAAACACCACTGCTGGAAAGGCAAGATGCAGGCAAATCTGTGTCCCACCACGTCTGTAAGTCACAAATGACCATAAGAATATATATAAGAATATCTTTACAAGGTCACTATAAAGTCCCCCTAAACTCATATCCAATATCCCCGAGAGTTAAGAACATGTAGGAAAAAATATAACAGCAGGGTGAATATGTAGTGAGATACTCCCTTAGAGTACACTCCCCATGTCAGGAGATCTGTGGTCTGGGGTCTTTTGAAATAGATGTGGGATTTATGTGTTGTCCTGTATCTATAACTTAATTCCTCACCCCAAAGTCTATACAATTACTTTTTAAACACTTGAAGTGTATGCAATATCCAGTGGCAAGAATTTCACAGTTTCACTGTGCACTGTGTGAAGAAATGGACAACTTCTGCTGGATGCAATGTCTTTGTGTAACAACACTGGGTGTAATTTTTAGATCATAGGGATCACCTACACCTTCTTATACAGAAACATAGAATCACAGAATGGTTTTGGTTAGAAAGAACCTTAAGGGTCATCTAGATTCAACCTCCTTACCACAAGCAGAGATACCTGCCACTAGGTCAGGCTGTTCAAAGTCTCATCCAACATGGCCTTGAACACTTCCTGGGATGAGGCAAACACAGCATTTCTGGGCAACCTATTACAGTGCCTCACCATCCTCTCCATGAAGAATTTCTTGCTTATATCCAATCTAAATCTACCCACTTTCAATTTAAACCCATTACAACTTGTTCTGTTTCTACAGAACCTTGTAAAAAGTCTCCCCACCAGCTTTCTTGTAGGCCTCCTTCAGGTATTGGAAGATATATATAAGGTTTTCCCGGAGCCTTCTCTTCTCCAGGCTGAACAAGCCCAAATCTCTCAGCCTTTCTTCATAGCAGAGGTGCTCCAGCACTCTGATCATCTTCGTGGCCTCCTCTGGACTCCCTCAAACCAGTCAATATCCTTCTGACGTTGAGGGCTCCAGAGCTGGACACAGTACTCCAGGTGGGGTCTCACAGGAACTGAGAAGAGGAGGATAATCACCTCCCTTGACCCACTGGTCATGCTTTTTTTGATGCAGTCCAGGATACAGTTGGCCTTCCAGGCTGCCAGACCACATTCCTGGGTCATGTTGACCTTCTCATCCACCAACACCTCCAATTCTTTCTTTTCAAGGTTGCTCTCATTACATTCTCTGCTCAGCCTATATTTGTGCCCAAGATTCTCCCAACTCATGTCTAGGACCTTGATCTTGGTCTTGTTGAACTTCATGAGGTTCACACAGCCCACCTCTCCAGCCAGTCCAGGTCCCTCTGGATGGCAGCCCTTCCCTCCAGCATGTCATTGAACCACACAGCTTATTGTCATCAGCAAACTTGCTGAGGATACACTCAATCCCACTTTCCATGTCACTGCCAAAGATGTTGAACAGTACCAGTCTCAATCCCGACCCCTGAGGAACACTGCTCATCACTGGTCTCCACTCAAACATCGAGCTGTTGACTCCACTCAGACATGGAGCCATTGATCACAAGTCTTGAAGTGGAACCATCAAGCCTGTTCCTTATCCACCGAGTGGTCCATCCATCAAATCTATGTGTGTCCAATTTAGAGACAAGGATGTTGTGTGGGACAATGTAAAATCTTTTGCAGAAGTCCAGGTAGATGTCATCAGTTGCTCTTCCCATATCTACCAACACTCCATCATAAAATACAAAGATCATAAGAGCAATGCTTGGATACTCCTTCTTATTTATTCCTGCCTTTATGCCAGAGATTGGATGCTTAAGCGTGGATCAAAGCCCTGTTATACTACGCACTGTGCAAACAAACAATTTTCTCCTGTAGCAGAACAACACACCAGCATGTCTACTGGGCTTTTCGTTGGCACGGCTCCAAGTCCGTGTACAAAGGAGCTCTGTGACAAAGGAAGCTTTGCAGAAAACGATGGAATCATCTGCTCAAGGTCACCCAGCAGGGTCAGGAAAAAAATTGAGGAGTTTCCTCTCCATCAGCCTTTGCTGTTCCCACAAAGAGGCAACAGCTATTCTGAACAACCCTTATGAACAAGGAAGCATCAAAGCTGGGAGTCCTCCAGTCTCACCTTGTCCCAGCACTTCTTGCACTCTCAAATACTTCAGCATTTCCCACGGAATGCAATACCTCAGTCTGAGGTGAGTTATTAATACTGACATCCCAATTAATAAATAACATCCAGCAATCAATAATAAATGAAAAAAATATGAAGAAGGGATTATTATTTGTTTATCTGCATTAAATCAGATACTTGGTATTGAAGATGCACACATGCACCCATATTATTACTACATGTTAAAACCAACCAGCACTAGAATAGGTCCAGAAGGGAATCAAGGAAAATTACTATTTAATATGAATGTGGCCAGTTTGTGCAGATTAGCCTCAGGGGGAGAGAAAAGTCCCTGCACTGATTTATTTAATAGCACAGACATAGACTAGTTGAAAAAATAGCTGGTAGGAAATTGTTGAACTAACTGGAAAATATTATTACAGGTTATTTACTTATATTAGTCTCTACTTTTCTAGAACGTCCTTATAACTTGCTCAAAATCACACAAAAATTAAATAACTGAAGTGAGCAGCTGATGCTTCACTCGGGAATTATGATTGCTGATGATTATTCACCTCTCTCAAGACCAGTCTTCCTGGAGTGGTTATGAGATCAACACCTGTCTTCTGCATTCACGCTATATGGCAGTAGGCAGATTAATACATCATACCACTAGCAGTCTTTGTCCCCAAATTTTTCCTCCTTATCACTTAGGGCCTCCCAAAGCATAATCTCAATATTAGGGATTCTTTTGAGTTATTGAACCTAACTGCCAGGGACCATTCCCAGCAGGCTGACTGGAGAGTGATACATAGCATTGGAGGTAAACCAAGTTGTGTTATATAGGCACTACCTATGCCAGTTGGCCTTGTGGACTGAGAACAACTACTGCCACATTGTGTTACTCTTGTCTGTTAGTCTAGAAGTGTTCTCACACATGTATTGCATGATATAGTGTTCTCCTATCCAGTGTAACATCTCAGGGTGCATCCCTGAAAAACCCAGGAGACACCAGATCTCTTCAGCAGTGAAGGGAATTCACAAAGGGAACAACGTGGGGAGATTGAGAGACTCTCTGTGGCTAGCAATCCTCACGTTCAGGAGAGCTCAAATTCTGCCAGTCTTGAGAGCTGACCCATGACTGTTGTTTGGTGTCCAACTGTCAATAAATCTGAGAGGTGTTCATCAGAGGGAGGACCAACTTGAAGCACCATGTCTCAGGCCCAAGGAGGGGACAGCATTAGCTAGGTGGCCTTTGGATTTTCCTCTGCCTTTCTGAAGTTTTCTTCCATCTATTTCTAGCCATCTATTGCTGGCTATGAGATTCAATAGACGATCCTTCCTAGCATCAACATCTCTGAAACCATAAATTGTTCTCCACTTGTTATAGTTTCTTTAGGACAAGTGACTCAGTCTTACTCTTCAGGATACTCCAGATGGTTCAGTCCTCTTCTTCTTTTTTTCTTTTTTTTTTTTTTCTTTTCCTTTTTTTTAGTGTATCTTCAAATAGATGGTAAATTATTTTGGGGACCAGGAATATTCTTTACGTCTAAATTTCCATTGCAGTGATGGAGACAATGCTCTGTTTGCGTAGATAAATGCATTAACACTTGTCAGGCCTTTTCATTCTAGATGGCACAAGCCCAAAGATGTATGAAACCGGTCCTTTTTTTTTTTTTTAACTATTATTATGTATCATTGCAAGTCTAGGAGGTATAAAGCCATGTATGCACACCTTGGTTTCTCCAGTGGTTATATGGCAGTATTTCAAACCAAAGCTGATTTGCATCTGTCTATATCTGAGGACTGGGTGTAGATTACTCCTCTGACTACAGCTGTTCTTGACCACTTCAGGACACCTTTATCTGTTATCCAGGCTGAAAAACTTTCAAACGATATATGCCAAACTGGAGGAGGGAAAACTATTTGTTTGTGGATGATTTGCCAAAGAAATTAAATGTACTGATGACTTGCTTGACTACAGAGCAGAGTTAGTGAGAAATAAATGTAAAATATGTCTTGGTTTGAACCAGAAAACTTGCCTTGCACTAAAAGAGGAAAAAAATCACACAGAATGTAGAAAAAAATATTCAGGATGAATGAAGATCTGACAAGAATTTCTCTTCTGAACAATGATGGGCACCAACCAGAGAAGACTTCTGAACATTTTAAAAAGAAAATTTGGTTTTCTTCTTTTCTCCACTCTTAACTTTGTCTAAGGAATATCTGAGTCCTGAATACTCATGAGAAAAGTTCCAACTCTTTGCAGCCTGGCTGAAAGCAGAGCCTATAGGCTTCCTTCAAAAGCGACATCCCCTTTAAGGTCAGAAGGACCATAGTGGTCATCTTGTGCCAGGGACATGGGTAGGGTTAGCCTGATTAGAGCAGAGAAAGATGGCTACATCAGGCTAGAAGTAGTTGCAGAAATATATCTCTTTAGCGTACAGTATTTAGAAGATAGGTAAGAGAAACATTGAACTCACCTCCTTTGCCTCTACACTCATTCATGACTGGAAGAATCCACCCCCTCAGTTTCAGGGTCCTTCAGAGATGAATAGATGATGCTATCAAATATTTCCCTCCACAACTAAATTCAGCAACGCCACCTGCATTATCAGTGTCTAATAGCATTCAAGATCCTTGCTGCCAGCCTGAAAGTCTGAAAGCACTACAGTTGTGACAGCTATCAATACACTTCTGGCCTGTGCTCTGCCCTCAGTGACCTATCCTTGCCTACACTTAGCTGTTATGTAATTTTTGAGAGATGCCAGGTGGCAAATTGCAGACCTGATAAGTTGCTTTTCATCTGTGACCTGAAAGCAACAGAGAATAATGAGTGTCACTGAGGACAGAGCTGGTTATGGGAACCTAAAATCACTTGCAAACCTCTCTCTGAATAATTGAGTAGCTCAAATTCACTGTGGCTCTCTAAATGCCAAGATTTAGACTTACATTCAGGTTCTGATGAGAAAGAAAGCTTTGAAAGTTCTCTGAGGACAATTTCTATGGAAGGCTAAAAATGAGCTGATGGCTGATCTCCTCTAGAGATTCCCTTCTTAATCCTTTCCCTTATCAGGAACAGGTTTCTTATCAGTTCTCTACAGGGACATTACTAAAGAGGGGAGAGAGAGCACAGAGCTCCAATCAATCCAGGCTTGAAATGCATCCAGTCCACAACAGCTCTCTAATATATTACATAGGCTAACCTGCACCTTCCTCCAAGCTCTTCTTAAGCTCTTGCTAGCCCCCTGCTTTCCTTCTCTTCAGCCAGAACAGGGCTAGGGGCATGATAAAAATTTACTATTTCTACAGCAAATTACTCCATAGATGGACTCTCTCTTCTCAATTTGATAAACTTAGACCATCTGAAGACATTCCTTGGCACTGCTATTCAGCAGCCTTTAGGATGCAGGCCCCCTCAAACCCTTGATCAGTACAAAACTGTTTAAGAGGGGGACTTCAGCCTAGTACTGAGCTGAAAGATCAGGGTAACTTTTCTTTCAGCCTTCTGCATCTGCTGAGGTCAGGATTTGGTCAGAAAACCAGCTCTGTTATTGCCTTGGCATTTTACTGGTCACCCATGGTTGTCTTCTAACTTTGACTGTCTTGTCCCTGATACTTAAAACAGAGCCACATCAGAAAAACAGAGGGTTTTTTGTTGTTGTTGTTGATTTTGGTTTTGTTTGGGGTTTGTTTTTTTCTTTAATGTTTTCTCAGGTTTCAGCATCCTGCCTGCCTACCCCAAGGGACACAGGTATGTATGATATCCTGAGACAGCCTTGGCTGACCGTGGGCAAGAAGGTGGAAAGCTCCGGGGTGCTTTGATGAGTCTATGATGTGATAGCAAGCTGCACCATTCCCTGTGGGGCAATATTCCCTTTCATGCATGAAAGAAAGTATCAGTCATACAACATTCTGGTCTGAATAGCTTTGCACCAGAATGATATGACTAAGAACCATCCTCTCCCTTTCTCAAACACTTTATGCATATATATATATATTTAGATCTGTGTGTGCATCTATATCTCTACCTCTATCTATATCTGTATCTATATCTACATCTATAGCTATCTATGTGTGCATATATATACACTGTAACTAAGATTTTTTCAACTGGATATATTGTTGACTTTGTCCTTCCTTCTTTTAAACAATCTTGCAGACAATCAATAACAAGACATTTTGTGGAATCATAGAATCATAGAATGGTTAGGGTTGGAAGGGACCTTAAAGATCATCTAGTTCCAACCCCCCTGCCATGGGCAGGGACACCTTCCACTAGACCAGGTTGCTCAAAGCCACATCCAGCCTGGCCTTGAAGACATCCAGGGATGGGGCATCCACAACATCTCTGGGCAACCTGTTCCAGTGCCTCACCACCCTCTCTGGGAAGAATTTCTTCCTGACATCTAATTTAAACCTTCCTGATTTCAATTTATACCCATTACCCCATGTCCTATCACTACAGGCTCTTGTAAAAAGTCCTCTCCCAGTACCCTTGTACTGGGACCCTTGTACCCTTGTTCTGGAACACCAGAACTTCCTCCTCTTCAAGTAAAGGATGCTACTGGGAAAAAAATCAGGGGTGACCTTGATACAAATACAAAATATTTGTATCATACATACATGTATACAAAACTATATACAAACACAAAACTCTCCTTTTAATACAAGGGTGGTTTTGTGGTGGGTTTTTGGGTTTTGGTGTGGTTTTTGTTTTGTTTTGTTTGTTTGTTGTTTTTTTTACTTTCTCTCTTTCTTTGTGCAAGGAATGGAGCTACAGTCCTCTTAAATCCTTCAGTATTTTTAGACCCTGTTTTTGCAGCAGCTCAAGAGCAGACAACTACGAAGACACCCATCTCCCTCAAGCCTGGCTCTCTTGTAAACCATGACCTGGACGGTTTCCCCTGACACAGCAAACACACAACAACATTCCTTTCTGTCCAAACTGCTTGGGCAGGTGAAAGTCCTACCCATGGCCAACCTCCGAAAAGGTTTCTCATCAAGAAGTGTGGCTTTTATTTGGGGGCTCCGCTCCATTAATCCTCTTTCAACAGAAATAATTTGGAGAAAAAATGGAGAAAAAACCAGCAAGACATCAGCATGATTTTAAAGACAATGAATTGTGTAAATAATGAGACAAGCAAATGTCCTTGAAGAGGCTCTTATCTGTTTGTACCTTCCTGTGGCTTTAGCAGGAGTCATTGTGGTTTTAATTAACACCTTTCTCAGCGTAAAATTACCACATTGTTCTCAAAGTCTGAGTGACACCCAGATGAGAGTTTCCAGACTTTATTGTGTCTTTGGAGCCTTGGCTAATCCAGGGTTTCTTCCATTTACTTCAACAGCAGGTTATTAATACTGCACCACTCAGAGCACAGTGCCTGGCAGCAGCCTTTATCACACCACTGCCTCCCAGATGTGCCTTGAGTACCGAGCACCCCAGGAGATGACCGTACTTGCAAACGGCCACCAGTTGGTTTACTGGATCTGTGCCTCTGTTCCTCCTAAAGTGCCAGCAGCACAGGAGGGACTTTCTCCTCTGGATGCCCTAGAAAAATTTTAATGGCAGAAAAAAAGAGCATAAAGTTTGCAACATACAAGAGGAATTTGAGCCTTTTTGGAAAGCAAGGGTGGGCATTAAGATACAGATGCTGGGGCGTCCTCAGTTGAACTGAGGCTTTTCCTTTGAACAAATCCTCTTCTTATCTACCATTTTCTTGCTAGGTCTGTAAATGGATTAGGGTCTTTGATGTTGGCCCTACTGTCACCTGGGACCTGACTTACCCCTTATCCATTTTGGTCCATGCTGTGGCTTTGCTGCAGAATTCATCCCCTGGGTCCCTGCCCTGTTTTGTGATGTGGTATTAGCCATGGGATGGTCATTTCCTCCATTGCACAGGGTTTTAAACAGAATTAACACCTGCGGAACCCCAGATCCAGGCTGGATCTTTTATCTGGTTTTCAGACCTTTCAGGAATCAGCCCTCCATCACAATTTCCATAGAAAACAAGTTCAGACTGTGACTTTCTATCCTGTTAGCAAGTCTAAATTGTTTTAGGGCAATTTAAGGGCCATGTGGGTTTTGTCATTCATTTTCTGTAGATGTGGTATTTCACCAGCTGATTTTAGTTTATGGTAGACTGCATCATCTTTCCAAGATGATCTTAGAGATTATAATCTCTGAAGGGTGAAGAACTGATATAAACAGGGTCTCATGGAAGTCAGATGTCTCATTGCCGTTGTGGAACTAACCCAGATGCAATAGACTTAACTCTGACCCTTTCCCATTTACCTCAGTTCTACAGCTTTTGTTTTTAAGAACCATGGCATAGGATGTAATTTTTGGTATGGATGATTGGCAGTCCAAATGTGCTGTGTTATTTTCATTACATCCTTAGCATAATAATACATTATGTTCAAAAGTAGTGATGTGTGAACATAAATATATCTTATTTGCCTATTAACGTTAGACAACAAAAGATATTCTTTGTGCAACATCTGTAATGTGATCATTTAAATTTTATTTTCCCCTTTTAGATGTATGTGCAGAAATTCTTGAAAGGTGTTATTTATGGAATTTGGTGCAATGCCATCACCATTATTGTAAAATCACAATTCTTCTGTGCATTCAAAGAAGTTCTAAATTGTTTTTTTCTTTTTTCTTTTTCCCTGTAGGATTTTGAAAAGGGACTATTGTGGTGGTTTTCAAGGGTCACAGATAAGACTTGCTGCAAGAGAGGGGAAAGATAATTTCCATGCTTGTGGGCTGTATTTTTGAATGAACAGGCGCCATGGACATTATCCTCGTCAACAGAAACAAACACTGTTCTGCCAGGCAGTAGACTTGTCCTGATTGGAGACAGTAGAAAATCCAGCCTTAACAATACACACACTACATTTGTATGAGTAAATAAAACAGGCTGGGGATCATTTTCTGCCTTCAGGATGAAATGATGAATCATGACTTACATCCACAAATGTGACCTCTCTTCCTCCTCCTTTTGAAAGAAGGAACACTGGTCACTGTACCTCTTTGGAACAGTTCCTGACTTGTGCTATCCCCAGATCTTGATAAAGAACATGTGGACCATTAAACAGGCTGAATGACCATCACATATGATTTCAATACCAGTTTGTGCTCTTTTTTTTTTTTTCTTTACTAATAGGGATCGAATTGGTAGTACAGAAAACTTCTTCATGATCTATGTTTCTCTGATGAAAGTCTGGCATATTTTACCCCCAGCAGATTTGGCCTTTTAATCATTAACACACAAGTCAACTGCCAAGATTCTGCCCACCCAACATGAAAGTACCTAGATGTTCTTTGCTCTCCTGAGCAAGACACATGCTACACAGCCCAGTCACTAGAAAATCAATGTTTAAGTGGAAGTGAATATGAAAATGATTATTACTGTAATGCAGGGAATAAAAGACAGAGGAGGAATGTCTTTTCTAGTGATGACATGTGAGTAAATCACTATGGCTTATTTTGATATCACTGACATTTTTCATAAAGGCTTTCTCCTAGGAGTCAAGGAGATCTGTCAGCACAGAGTGAAGTGTGTACAAATGAAGCATAAACCTACACTGAGAAATGACAGAGGTGTCGATAATTTCAGTGTTGGGGGGGATGGAGCAGGTATAATTCTGATGCAAAACTGGGAGGAGTGAATCTCAGGTTGAGGCAATCTTTTAGCTCAAAATATGAACACAGTGATGCAATCATGGAATAACATCACCATGTGCAAGGCAAGCTGCAACCCTTGAAAAAGCATGAGGTGTGTGGAAAAGAGAGGAGAATATTCTGATATGGCAGTGTGCCTGGCTTCAGCTATGCTCCTAAAAATATAGCTTTCAGATCTGTTTTGGGAGAAGATTTGTGTTTTATAGGTGACAATATTCAGTAAAACTTCATGTAGTACCCTGGTACTGTTTGGGAAAGGTAATGAAGCCATAAGGTATCAAATCAAAGGGAATCAAGTCCCTGGATTTACCCATATGAAGCTCCATAATTTGAGTTAAAAGATGATTGTCCATTTTCTCTGAGGTTTGTTTTTTTTTTCTCTAACATCTACTTAAACAATTAAATAGCTTTTAAAATTAAGTGTCTTTATGATCCTGCCTCTTCCTTTGGAACCTTAGAGCAGTGATTTTTAGACTGGTTTTCCATATATTTTCCTGAAGCAGATATTTGAAATTAACCCAGAAAATGAAGCTCCAGGAGGCCAAACTTTACTGTAAATATCAGCTTCTTTCTGTTACAAAATATTTAGGGGCGTGTTAACCAGAAAATATTGAACTGTCATGAGGCAGTGAGCACTGGTCTCCATACCCTCACATTAGGCTTAAGAGCATTGGGGAATCACACAACCTGAGGGACTGCAAACCCCAGATTAGCCTTTGCTCATTCTCTAGAAGACACTATGGAGTTTTGTTTCTTTCGATGAAAATCCTGGCACAAACATCCCAGGCAGCAAGATTGCCATCACACCCCTTGGGAGACTCTGATGTGGTCTAGAGGATCCTTAGTCCTTCTGATGTGCAAGAGCTTGCTTGACCAAGAATGGCTGGGAGCAGTTAGTCACCTGCCTTTGCAGTCCTTCTCCTGCAGGAAGGAGCATCTCCCAGGGAAGAGCATCCATTCTGGGTTTGTGATTCATAGTAGTGAGCAATGGCGGTGCTACGTCATCAAAATCCTTTCCTGGGTTGCAGGACTGACTGTGGTTAACAGGGAGGAAAGGTCTCCCTACTAGTAAGGGATTAGCCACCATGCTGAGATCACAGCGTGAATACTGTCACATTGCTGTTTTCCTTTAAAGAGAGGATGTAAAGCTTTTTTTCTTGGCATCATGATCTGCAGCCAGTGAATGGAAGCTATTGGGATAATTGGGAGCAGTTACCAACTTCCCAGCACATCCCAACAGGCACCAGCTCTAACAAACAGAAGCACAAGAGAGTGACCTCAGGGCTAGAACTATGCTTTTCTCTGACTCAGCTTGTTCTTTTTCATATTATTACCTTCTCTTTTCCTTTAAAATCAACCCCATCCTGGCACACAATTGGTAATTTCTTATTGATTTAACTTTTTATAGAGAATCTACAGTACAGAGTGGTACAGGAGGGCATAAGAATATCCTTTAACACCTATTCCACGTAAGTCTCTAGCGTCATGCTGCAAAAGGAGTCCCTGTGGACAAAATTCTAAAAAAGCCTGAAATTATGTATATATAAGGTGAAGAATCATTCACATGGGAGGCCACAAGGACTTAGAAATATTTAACACTTCTAAAGCGAAGTTTCTTAAAACCCCATCAAAGGAAATTAAACGTGAAAAACAGAAAAGCCAAATGTTTGTCAGTTTGGCTGTTCAGGTTTCTATTTTTTTCTTCTTTTTTTTTTTAATGAAAATAATTTCTGCTAATGTATGCAAGGAGATGACAGGGCCTTGGCCTGAGATTTAGCTAAGTGAATGCACCATAAGAAACTACTCTATATGGCATGAGAAATTGCTGAACATAACAAATTAATGGAGTGAGAAGCTCACAAAAGCTACAGATAGCACCATGAGGAATGGACAGATTTCACAGATGTTTAAGGAGGAGTTATGCGAGAAATGGCAAAACTTCACAGTTAATTAAAGAGAGCATCCGGCACCTCTTGGGAAGTGGAAATTCCAAGGCCAACAGTGCTGCAATAACTCTTTCAGAAATACCAAATACTGGTATCGATGTAGAAGAACTGGGACCGACAGGGAAAAAATAGTTTGGGAAGGTATTTATCTGGGAATAAAACAAGGGGAGAGATATTTATATTCAATTAGTAAATAGTTCTTATCTCAATTTTGTGAGCTGCCTTGTCTTTTTGCTCCTATTCTCCACCTCTGCTGGAGGAGGGCTGGGGGGGAGGTGTAAGAACAGCTTCATGGTATTCTGCTAGATGAGGCTCAGCCATGACAGTAGACCACAGAGATTGTGAAGGTTGGGTGTCTGTCTGAACTGGGTGCCCTAGATCCCTGTGTAGTCCATGAATAGTCAATATGTGGAGTCAGTGGAGCACAGAGATGATTATCCTGGCTAAATGTCAGAATCTGCTTTAGGATGGGAGGAATTGATGGTACAATTGTACCATCAGATGTGATGATGATGTTGTACCTTACGTTCCGCAGGCACCATCAGATTGCTCTCCATAACTAAGAAGGAGTGACTGGGTAAATGAGCAGGTCTTCATCACCCAGGGGAGATCCAGGGGATAACTGGGTTTCAGAGCACTGTCTGGGACAGTGAAGGAAGTTTTGCTTTCCTTCTTACCATTACAGCCTCCTCCCTCAGAGAGAATCACTGCTTTGCCACCTCCTTTCCCATTCTGCATCCAAATGCGATGTGGTAGAGACATCTCTTCCTGTAGCAAATCCCAGGCAGTCTACCTAGGGCAAAGCAATGTCATGTGGACTTACGAGCTCTTTTGTAGTGCAGCCATACTACTTAGAAGCCTACCACACCTGAGCTTGTGAATCCTGTCCTGTCCTCGACCTGGTATCCATCTAGTCATGGCCGGAAATACATTTTGGAAAATCTCCCATCAGGATCAGCTCTCCCCACTAACTACAGGCTGATGCAAGTTCTGAGCCGGCTGGTATGTACCCTTTTAAAAATCTCCAGTTTTAGGGAATGGTGAGGGATTGCAGTGCAATTCAGCACTGCGGCTGATGCAAGTTCTGAGCCGGCTGGTATGTACCCTTTTAAAAATCTCCAGTTTTAGGGAATGGTGAGGGATTGCTTGTGCAATTCTTGCAGCACTGCCTACACAGTTATAAGCTTTCATATTTTTAAGCAGGAAATTAACTCACTTCTACCTATAACTTTGCATGATAATGCAAACGTTACTTATTTTCTCAAGGTTTCCTGTACTTAGATGAACCTCAGACAGTAAGAAAATGGTTAATTAGCTAAACTAATGAGACTAGAGATCTCCAGTTTCAATGCAGAGCTAAGGAGGGCTCATTAAAGCAAAAAAGCTCATGGAATGAGCCAACACCAGCAAAAAGGAACAACAAGGAAGTGTGTTAACCCTTAAAGAGCCTTTGCTTTTCCATACAAAGGTGGGAACAGACCCACTTTCTGAAGGAAAGCATTAACACAGGGAATGGCTACATCCATGCTAGATATTTTTTACAAGGGCTGCTGAGTTTCTGAATGGACAGATTTCCCACAGAAAGGAAAACATTTTCAATAGTTTAAATTTTCCCATGGGAAAGAGAGAAAGGAATAGGCTGTAGGATGCTGGGTGAGAATGCACTGGTTTCTTGTAGAGGTACAGAAAGGACCTGAAGTATTATATCAAATACCAAAAGAAAGAGAAAAGAAAGAGAGAGAAAAAATAAAAGATTTTGCTTTCTGTGTGAAGTTCAGAGAAGGAAAGAGGTCATTCCTAGTCGGCTGGGGATAATGTCTCCATTGTTCACCCAAATATATGATGAGATGTAACTCAGTGAGGTTGTTCCTGGCTCTCCCCTTTGCTGCCTCGGTCATTGCAACCTTTGTCACACAGAGGGATCACCACATCTGCTGTCTGCAGTTCTGTGGGTATGAAGCCCTTTTGCTGACACACAACCCCAGCTCAGAATTAATGGTTTTGTATGGCACTGTGCAGCAAGCATAGATATTTAAAAAAAAAACCAAACCCCCCTCTACTTTGCTATGTACTGAAGTGCCAAGGGAACAACATATTGATTTACACAAAGCCCAGTAATACACCGTGAAAAATAAACAGACTGAACAATTGCCTTTCACTTACAATTGTTACTCTGGTATTTTCTTTTTTCTTTTCTATGTATTAAGGCCTCTTTGGAAAAACAGAAAATGTAAGAAGTGGGGAAAAGTGGTCCAGAGCTTAATGACATGCTTTGTTGTGCTGCTACCACATCCCTTCTTCTTATCTGCTTACAAAAAAAAAAAAAAAAGGTGAAATACAATCAAAGTGCTGGTCTTTATATAACATCTTATACCTTGGAAAATACTCCATCAGCTAGGTGCAAAGCTAAACTAAGCCTAATTCTTAATTCTGCCCTTATATACAAGGACACGCATCTCATTGACGTAAGTACCAGCTGCGTAGAATTTTGTCTCTTCTCTGGGGGCCCTGTAAGATTGGATTCAGCTCTGGGGAGGTGTGTGGGAGCTGCTTGGATGAGTGCAGCAACAAAGCTTGAGTGCTAAAGAGGATGTAAAAATGTTTGAAGGAGGCAAAACCGTAGGAGGGAAATTGGGGCTTTGTAGAACTACTGGTACTGCAGCAGTCAGGTGGTAGGAAATTGCCCTGTTTGTGTTAAATGTGTTCATAATGGACACAAATTACGTGGGTTTTTATACTTTGTATCACTGAGGGAGAAGTAGTAATGGCTATCTCAGTTGTGTTAATTGCAGTGCAAGTTAATAACACCTTACCTTCTGGTAGAAATGGTCTTGGTCATTTCTTCACCTTAACAGATGTAAAATATTGATCTGTGAGTTAAAACAACCAGCATCTGGGCACTGTTCCACTCAGCTGACTGTGTTTTCATGATGGATGGGACAAAAATATTATTGATGAGGCTATTTTAAAGGACAACACATATCTACCAAGGACAAACACACAGTTTGTGAAGCAACAGAAAGCAATTGTAGTGCAAGATGCTTGAAAACACTGGGAATCTTACACTGACGGGGCACCTTACACTGAGGGATACTCGTGCTTTCCAAATACTAATGATTCAAACCTCAAGATAAGATGTAGAAGTAATGTTATTTTTGTATTAGCAGTAGGGAAACTGAGGCAAGGAGCCAAATGGCTTATTTGGCTCTTGAATCCTCCATTTGGAAGGGAAAAAAATCAATGTATATGACAAAGAATAAAATACACCTCAGCTTACATGAACTAGGGAATGTGTTTTGAAATGTTTCAAACTAGAAAACCTCAAAAAATAACAAAGAGATAGAGATCTTATAATATTTACACTTTGCTAGATCTTCCCTGTCTTACTGCTTTATTCATGGTCAACTCCTGTTAGATAACATTTTTCTTTAGAAGAAACCACAAATATCGAGTCCACTGCTTCCCTTCTGTCAGTTCTGAACTACAATTTAACTTTCAGTAAAATATTCAGACTTGAAAACATGATTTCCAAGGAGAGAGAATCAATGGGAACCATAACTAAACTCTTGAAATTTTTTATTCTTTGACATTTTGCTTTTATTTTTCTGTCTTGATTCAACTTTCAGGTGAATGACATTTGTTATATCTTTCTTTGTAAAACTGATCATCCCATTACCTCTCATCCTTCCTGTGAAATAAATATTGGAGAAGGTGAGTGGTTGGCCTCATATTGACCAGACTGGGAAGGGAGAAAGGAGTTGATTGTCAAGAATCACAAGGGTACAGCTGTGGGGCAAATACCCACTATACTTTCCCTGATCTCTTCCAACAAACACTGCTAATTCAGGATGATTTAATTTCTGAATAGGATGATTCATTTCTCCTCTTAAGGTCTTATGGCAAATGAACTACAAACCAGTACTGAACAAATATAAGTCCATTTCAGCCTAATTTTAAGTGGTGCTGAGCTAGCATATAAATGAGTCACTAAAAATCAACAGGAAATTACAGCCTGGAATATGAATCATTTGTTGGTTCCACAAGTGTGTGCCAGGGATAAGTGAGAAGTTTTTGGAGAAGAGTGTGGATCCAATTGAATGATGTCAGAGAAAAATGAAATCGCTGGAACTAGATTGCCAGAGAGGTTAAGGCCATGATTTATTTCGGATGAACACAGTCTGGGTACAAATTGCATTACAACTTACATAACTGGTATTTTGCATGCTTTGCCCAAGAAAAATGGAGAAACCAGTGAAGATGAGTTAAGTGACGATGGTGTTGCCTCCCAACCAGGGAAAAATCCATATAGCTTAATGTCACTTCTCTCCTTTCACTGAGGAAGTGTCCCTCTATATGCAATTTAGTCTTTGTTTCATAATTCAGGATTATCAATGCCTTATGTCAAGACGGCTGCAAAACTCTTTAAAACACTGACTTGCAGATGAGTTAGTAAATGAGCTAGTAAATGTGCTGTATTTTCAGGGAAAAGAGTAAAATGATGAAAACTAAACCTTTTTCCAAACCTTGATAATTTTTCAGGATTAATAGATATTCAAACAAAACAGAAAAAATTAGCAGGTAATTTTGGGAAAAAATATTCATACTCCTACTTCTTTTCAAGGGAAAAATCAAAGCTTTTTTTTTTTTTTTTTGCTGTCTCAATAAACTTATTTTTATGGGAAAAATTTAGAGAAAAATAAAAAGATTACTTCTAATATTAAACTCAGGTTTAATCTACCTATCTACAATGGTAGTAATAGTCCATTATCATCCAGGAGGATGAGTTAAGATGACATCTGTCCATTGTGAAACTTAGTCATAATTTATTGTGTGCTTTATAGTTTGCTTTTGGTGCTGGTCTTCAAGATTTTCTTACAGACGGACATAGCATCTACTGTTCTTATTTGTCTGGAAGTAGAAAGGAGAAAAAAGTCTTGTTCCCTAAAGCCTGGAGAGTTGCAATGCAGTATGAATGGCATGCAAGAAGACAGGTATGAAGGACAAGTTTGCATGAATTATCTTTTCCACCAGAAATGTACTCATGAAATGGATTCCAAAAGGGTTTTTATGGAAATATGACTTTTTGTCTTACTGCGATTTTTTTTTCCTTGAAAAAACTTCACAAGACTACATCCAAAGGCGAATAAACAAAGAATAGAATGTGATGTGTTGATAAGTGTCCATTGATCTGACATCGAGGAGCACCATTTATCGCTTTGGCTAGCCAAAGTTTTCTGATCAGGTAGGTTTGGGCTCCCAATTCACAGCACATATTGCTTATTCTCTTGGGCTGGATGACAATTGCACAAAATATCAATAGCAGGGAAGTCAGATGCAGTGTATTGTGTCCAAGGTAATGGAGCCACATCTGGGTAAATTAACTCAGCTGTATTGAGATGGATATTTATTTTAGCATGAGATGGCTGGTTTGTGGAGCACTGCAGTAAGGTACTTTCACTAGCTCTTTTGATGTTGCTTTAAGTATTTTTACACTGTATTTCACCATGGCAATCTGCTATGCTTGAAAGCCCCAGTCAACCAAGCAAATAGCTGGAAAATGCAACAATTCAACAGGCTGAAAATCATGTTTCAAAATGGCTAACAAGCCATCTGTAAGAAAAAAGCAAATAGATTTCCAAATAAACATGATCAGATAACAAGTGAGCATTTATATCACATCAGAATTCCAGTGAAGAATAAGTAATAATCACCAGTGATTTACCAATGGTAACTGTTAGTACAGAAGGAGATATAGTTCATGGCATTACTTCATAAATTCAGAATAATCAATCCTTTAACTCATAGCTTATTTGGAATAACCTATCTTTAAGGTCCCATCCAACCTAAATCATTCCATGATTCTATGATTCTATGACCCTTTCCCAATACAACATTTTCAAAGTCTTGTGTGGGTTTGTTTTTACTTTTCAGTATGTCATAGTATTAGTTCCTCCGTTCTAATTGCTAATGTCCTAAAGGTAGACCACTAACCAAAATAATCTCTTTTACCTTCATTAAGATACCCCAAGCAAAAATAAAATTATTCATTAAAATAGCTAAAAAAATGAAACAAAATTTAATAAAGCTTTTACGATTGGTGTTCTATGTCAGCAATACAACTTGGCTTGTGCCAGAAAGCAACAACACAGAGAAGATGTTTACAATTTGAAAATGACATTAACTTCTATAACACAAGCAGAGCAGCTTCACATTTCCTTGATCTATCTGAGAAGAGCTAAAAGGTGAATAATTTTTCTTTCCAAAGGAGAGTGAGACTCATGTTGGAGGACGAAAAGTACCTTGGGATTCAGAAGAAACATTTTTTCTCCTTTTTTATTTTGCTCTCCTTCTTAAGGTCTCTTCCCTTCTCCTGCTGCGGAGGAGTTGAAAAGCTATTTGATGTATCACCAAGAAAAAACGGATGTATAATGGGGACCTAGAGCACTGGAGCTCTATAAAAGTACAGCCACATCAGCATATGCTTTTGTGCCTCATAGGAGAAGGCATAGTAGAAGACAGTGTACAGGTGGGGGTGATATTGTGGGGAGAAGCAAGGAATTGTAGGAAAAAAAAATCCAATGTGAAAATTTAGGATAAACTGCACAAGGGACTTGGGGAAGATTATTCAGACATTTTAAAGATGAAAGTACGAATGAAGTGGATCAGGGGAGAGATTCACAGGGATGAGAGATATGAGCTGTGGATGCCCCATCCCTGGATGTCTTCAAGACCAGGCTGGACGAGGCCCTGAGCAACCTGGTCTAGTGGAATGTGTCCCTGCCCATGGCAGGGGGGTTGGAACTAGATGATCTTTAAGGTCCCTTCTGACCAAAACCATTCTATGATTCTATGAGCTAACAATGGTTCAAGAAAGTTAGCAAATGTATTCCTGATGAAGTAAAAGGAGAAACCAGGATTTGAAGACCTGAATAAATTTTTTTTTTGTAGATGCCTCAATATTAATTCCACATAGGAATAACTTTTGTCATTTGGATGCTCATTTTAACTTCAAACAATTAGATCGAGAAAATTTCATGTTGATGTGCAGTGATAGGGCATTTGCAATGAGCAACAGCAGTTCTCTTTATTAAAAAAATCCAGAGTGAGATTCTGTTTGAAATGAAGGCACTGAAGTTTTAGTGCACTAAGTGGTCCTGAACTGCTAGTCTGCAGGTATCATTATATCAATTTAAAAAAATTATTACTATTATTGTAATTTTTTTTTCTTGTGATACAGCCTACCTAGGCTGGGTGATTCTGGCAGGCTTTTTAATGTTAGTGTATTATTTTTGGCAAGGTGTAATTCTTAAATAAAACTGAGGTATTCCTTGCAAATGAAGGTATCGTTTTAGTTGAAAATTGTGGTAGAAGAAGATTAGTAGGGTCAACAGACTTTAGAACATAAATTTAACTCTAACAGATATTCTAACAGAGGTTCTAGAAGTGAACCATACTTTACAATCACCTGTTTATCTCTGTTAATCTTAAAAAGAGCCAGGGAATGAGACAGTAGGCATTCTGAACCTCAGAATTTTTCACCAGTTTGGAAATCTTTTTTTATCGATTTCAATTGGAAAAGTGAATGTAAGATTTATAGTGAAGTGCTGAACTCTCCACCCCAGGGAGTGTTGCCCTCTACTTGGGCAGAGGTTAACGTATGCAGTGCCAGTTTTCTTTGTGCACATCTTCATACTGATTTCCTCTGCTAGGGGGAATGTGGAGTTAAGTCCCTTACTCCTGTGTCTGACAGTGTCAGTGAAGGAAGATAACTGCTCTGGAATGTGATAGGTTTGTGGGAGGGGTGGACCTGAGACTAATACTAAGTGGGCTTTACAGAGGGTGCTCCTCTCAAACAGGATACAGGGACTATCTGGGCAGTTGCAGTTGCCTACTGTGCTGAGAGAAGTTGTCCTTGTCCCTCAAATGCTGTTTTATAGACACATAATGTTGTGCATGATGTTCTTCTCATTTAATATCAAACATTTAAAAGATTGGTGTAATCCTAAATTAGACTTAGGATGCATCAATAGAAAGTGGGTAGATAAGCATTTCATTAGTTACGTGTCATATAATGTTTGGAATAGATGAGGTTAGGCAAACAATCTGTGCTAAAGATACTGATTGTCCTGCAAATACATAATAGTTTCACTTTTTGGCTTTTTCAGGTCTGGATCCCAGCCTGCTGATGGGTTAGTGATTGCAGTGCTGGGAGTTGATCTTGTTCTCGGTGTAAATTTGGATTGGGCATCTAGTTCTTGTAGAAACTTGAAGCCCCATGAATATGTGTGTCTTCTTGTGCTGGTTGTGGTACAAGGTATATGCAAAATCTCTTTCTTTCTAAGGGAATTTTAGAAATAAAAAGGTCAGAACATCCAGTGATGAAAGAGTAAATGGAGGTTGTGTTGCTTGGTGCAGTGATACAATTACTGAAAGAGCACATTAATCCTGGGTCTAAGGTGCATGTTGTGTTGCGTGCAGCTCATTGTACTTTCATTCAGAAGCACCAATGAGTTTGAGCAACCAACTTCCAACTAGAAGACTACATATCTTATTAACAGTTGTTTTCCAGTGATGGGCTTCCTGCCTTTTCCCTAGCTGAAAACAATTAAAAAAATAAATTAAAAGCTAGATTGTTTGCCAAAACCAACACCCACTTTCCTTGTGAGTGACACCTGCTACTCAGCTGGGCAGAAAAGAAGTGGTAAAAGTTGTTGAATTTTGATGGATCACTGCTGATCAAATCCATGGATTGCTCATGATCTGGTATCTAGGATCTCAGAGAATGAAAAGCAGCTATAGTTTGACAAAATAAGATCGCCCAGCACAGATATATGACTATTTCATTTTAAGTATGTTTTAGCATTCCAACTGCCTGGTCCTATAAGCTTCAGAGAAGTTATAGCTACTTGGGATTCTCTAGCAATACTCACAAACTTAATAAAACTGTCTTGGGGACTAATGAATTATTTAAAGACTGCATAAAGAAAATGTAACCTATGCATTTAAAGTAGGAAAACCCACTTTAAAGTCATCGTTCTGCCGTCTTTATCAATCTTACAAGATTTTTTCTTCAAATATTGGTATTTTGTTTGTCTAGGCTGAATGAATTCAGAATAGGAAGTATTGTCATTTAATTTAAGCCAATACTTTGGTCTGCATAAATTTATATTGATAATATATATAACCTCTTTTATTCTATGTATGTATTTGCTCTATTAAATGATAAAGTCCTTCATACAAAATTGGAAAGAATGATGTATGGAAAACACACCCCCAGGTGTTACTTGCATAGGTGTATAGATCCCTTTTTTTTCCTGAAGCTAACCTTGACCATGAGTATTGAAGATCTTTTTATTTTTGCATAATGAAAGGCTTGAATTTAGAGCGGTAAGTAATGACACTGTATGGACAGGATACCAACTAACTAGCTCAATAGCACCTTGAGAGGTCAGAAGCCTCTAGTGAGTTGAACATGTAGGACTAAATGGGGAGGAGGACAAAACGCGGGAAGGAAAAGCCTCTGAATAATGTGTTGTCTGAATAGTCATGAAATCTGTTGAAAATCTGGGCTCTGATGCATGAGGGTGCTGGGCCTGTTCAAAGAAGCATCTCACTGAGCTGAAGAGAAAGTCCTGGAAAAGAAGGAAAACAAGAAAATCCCATATTGCAGTCTGAGATTAAATCACCAGAGGCACATGTACACAAACTGGTGATGAGATACCTTTGTTCTGTGCTTTAAAAGCTTTTATTATTTGCAAAGCCTTTGCAGGATTAAGCACCGCCCCTTAACACTGTTCTCAGCTCACGGAGTAGCTAAAGATAGTGTCAACATTCCTGGAGCTAGAGATGTTTGCCATTCTTACATCCCCTTTGGATCCTTTTCACTGGTGGCAGAGATGTGTGCATTTACACAATCCTGCACACACATAGTGACTTATAACACACCCGTCCTTTGAGTGATCCATGACAGCGCTATGATGGATGAAAAGGCATTGGACTAGCTTAGTAGAGGGAAATCAGCATAGGTGAAGAACACTTTGTAGATAAAATGTTGGAAAAAGGTCAGTTACTAAAATATATTATTTTTTCTCCCCCTCTCTCCAAGCCATGGCAGTCTCACAGCAACTAAGAAGATCAGATAGAAGTTGATTGCTATCTAGGCACTGGGCATGGAAAAAGAGAAAAAACAGTGAGGCAGGTAAGGTAGGAAGTTTAGAGAGTAGACGAGACTGAAGCAGGAGGAAAGGAGCAAGAATATGGGGCAAAGAGGACGACAGAGCAAGCCTGGAAAGATTATTGTCTATAGACATGTGAAGAAAAGAATAATTAAGGAGAAGAACCCAGAAGAATCCCAGACTTACCAATGGGCTGTCTGGTTCCTCATTAAGGTAGGCAATGAATCAACCACAAGAGTGGGCTTTCCCACATGCTGCTGGTGAGCAGCCAAGGAACCAAAAGTCTGTGGAAAGGAAAATGCTCAAGGCTTTGTGCTTAAAATTAACTAGTAATTGAAATGGCCCCTCATTATACCTTCTCTTCTGAGATTTTCAGTTTGAATCTTTCCTTCTCAGCCTGCCCCAGGTGAGGAATTTAATTTAACTCAGTCCTTCTCTATCTTCCTCTTCCAGGATCATGGTGATAGACTTGCCAATAAATGCAAAAAGATCTGCTCAGTTGGCACCCTGAGTGAATATAGGTGCCTACCTGTGCACAGAAATTATGGTTTGCCTATGACTTAGAATAACTAAGTGTGTGCCTTTTGCAGTGCCTGGCACAGTGACCCATGCCTCATAACATTTTGAGAGATGGACATAACAGAAGTGGGGAAAATTACTTCTGGAAATGCTCTGAGATAAGCCAGAGGTAGGGGGCTGCTTGGGAGGTGTTTGACCAAGCAACTAACCTAGTCCTACAGGTAGCTGTAGAACACCTTTAGAAGCCAAGACAGCTGGCTGAATATGAGTCAGCAGTGTGCGCAGATGGCGAAGAAGGCCAGCAGCATCCTGGCCTGCCTCAGGAACAGTGTGGCCAGCAGGACTAAGGAAGTGATTGTCCCCCTGTACTGGGCACTGGTGAGGCTGCACCTCAAATCCTGTGTTCAGTTTTGGGCCTCTCACTACAAGAAAGACATAGAGGTGCTGAAGCATGTATGGAGAAGGGCAATGGAGCTGGGGAAGGGTCTGGACTACAAGTCTTCTGAGAAGCGGCTGAGGGAGCTGAGGTTGTTCAGCCTGGAGAAGAGGAGGCTCAGGGGAGACATTATTGCTCTCTACAGCTACTTGCAAGGAGGCTGCAGAGACCTGGGTGTTGGTCTCTTCTCCCAACTGATAAATTATAGTACAAGAGGAAATAGCCTTAAGTTGCGCCAGGAGAGATTTAGATTGGATATTAGGAAAAATTTCTTCATGGAAAGGGTTATTAAGCGCTGGAATGGGCTGTCCAGGGAAGTGGTTGAGTGACCACCCCTGGAGGTGTTTAAGAAATGTGTAGATGTGGTGCTTAGGAACATGATTTAGTGGTAGACTAGGCGGTTTTGGGATATGGTTGGACCTGATGCTCTTAAAGGTATTTTCCAACCTAAACAATTCTATGACTCTATGATTCTGGTAGCATGAGAAAGCCTGGAAGCAAAGATTTGGGTTTCTCCCTGCATCTTGATACCTCTGGATCCACAGCCAGCTGTGCTGGGGACAGTGCAAACAAAATGCAGAAAGTGCTGCAGCACAAGTCACTTCGAAGAGCTCTCTGTTATGCTCAGGCATTTTTCAGTTGTGAGTCCTTACTGAAGCAGGATTGCAGGGTCTATCCAAGTTCCTGGTCACTGTGATGGAGGCTACCATGCCCTTCATGTACACCTGCAGCCTGCTGGGAAGGGTTGTTGGGAAGGTCCCCATGAAGTAGCTCAAATATGAGGAGTATGAGGAATAGCAGGTTCATCAGGCAAAGGTTTGTCTTTACAGGCTTTCCAGTCACGGATTGGAAGTGAACTGCACAGCAAGCAAACAGCTTTCCCATGCAAGTGCATTAACCCTGAGCTTTGTCTTTGCTGAGGAGAGCACCACTAAATGAGTATACAATACACAACTCCTTCAGGTGGCATCCTGCTCACCAGAAAAGAATCCATACTGGTGAAACTGGGGTGCCTGGGATTGCATTTTGAGCCCTGCTGTCATTTTAAATCCAGCCAGCTGATGGCTGTGTTGCATAGGAAATGAGCTCTCAGTCTTATCAAAAACAGTGGTGTGTGTGTGGGAAACTGCAACCCCTTCTTTGTTGGGAAAGCCAAGAGGGTGTCCCCCCTTAGGGAGCTCAGGGTCATGGTCCAAAGAGCACGGAGAGACTATGGCTTGCCTTCAAGTGGAGCACAGGATGAAGCCTGGTGGCTGTTGAGGAAGGGGAAGGAAGTAGAGGGGACCAACAGGACCATTTGGAAGAAGGAATGGTCTCCAGGTGAAGAGGGGATGGAGAGAGTATTTGCATCAAGAATAGCAGTTGAGATGAGTATCTAAAAGAGAGCTGCCAGTAATCCCTGGGCATATTTTGGGAAGAAAATGAATTGCTTACACTTCTCCCTAGACAGAAAAGGACGTTATGTATCTCCAGCCCTTCTGTTTCCCACAGCTGCTCCCCCACAGCTGCTTGGGAAAGTTTTGATGGAACATTTTTTTAATCCTGTCATTGATCTCAAGAAGGTGTCAGTTTTACTGAAAATGTGTATTCAGAAACAGTCCTCCTTCCTGAAAGACAGAATTTTGATAGTACTGCCAACAAGTTTTTTTTTGACATGGTGCAATTGGATTTTTGGTATCACTTTTTTTTTCCCCAAGAGAAACCAATGGTTATTTTTAGTGGTTTTAAGAAGGAAAATGAAGAAAGAAACAATTTGTATTTAACCAATTTAGTTTTTTGTTAGCCAGATTTTTAACTTCAGATTTTATTTTATGAAATATTTAAGTTTCAGTTCCTTCTGTCCACCCTGTATTCCCTCTTAATCTTGGAACGGAAATCACTTTCAAACTGCAAAATTTCACACAATCTGGAAAGCTTTTGATCCACCCAACTGCAATTTAATGTTAAGGACCTGAATTCATGGATACCAGATTTCTCGTATGTGAGCTCCAGGAATAACTCCTTCAG
>NW_010241792.1:0-14941 GCF_000690775.1 Eurypyga helias | reverse complement strand
TTCCCTACAGACTGGACACTATTAGTGACTATTTTCCAGATACTGTCCAGCATGTTCCACAGCCAGACCGAGCTTCTCCAGAACACAGCATGGTGTACATATCACTAGCACTCAATTTACTTGAATGTACTCTCTTTATATCTCATCAGTCCACATTTGGACATCCTGCATAATACAGATCCTAGTAAGAGATAAAAAGCCTAATTTCCATTCCTATCCCATGGAACTGGGAACCTACGTTCTTGCTGACTTTGATTTTGTTTCTTCCAAAATCTTGTCTGGTTTGAGGACTGTGCTTTTACACCTTCTGGTATTATGGTTCCTGGACCTCAGCAAGTGGGATTCATCTTACCCAGATGTACGCACCCAAATGTCATGTCGAAATTGTCATCTACTTTGTGATGACAATGAGGACATTGTCATCATGTCCTCATTCATCAATGGCAAGAGATAATTAGAATCATAGAATCGTTTGGGTTGGAAGGGACTTTAAAGATCATCTAGTTTCAACTCCCCTGCCATGAGCAGGGCCACCTTCCACTAGACTTGGCTGCTCAAAGCCTCATCCACCCTGGCCTTGAACACTTCCAGGGATGGGGCATCCACAACTCTGGACAACTGTTCCAGTGCCTCACCACCCTCTCAGTGAAGCACGTACTCTTCATATCTAATCTGAACCTCCCCACTTTCAATTTAAATCCATTCCCCCTTGCCCTGTCACTACAGGCCCTTGTAAAAAGTCCCCCCCAGCTTCCTTGTAGCCCCTTCAGGTACTGGAAGGCTGCTATAAGGTCTCCCCAGAGACTTCTCTTCTCCAGGCTGAACAAGCCCAATTCTCTCAGCCTTGATTATATTTAGGAGGTGACTAACTCTCTCCTTAAGGGCAAAATCTAAGGCAGTGGGGATGAAACCATGTCTGAAATGGAGTGGAGGAACTCACCTCCTGCCAGTGCCACTCTTTCTCCCTTGGCTAAAAAGTGGGCCAAGAAATTTAACTTAAATCAGGCTTCACTTTTAAAAATCCATATATAAGTCCCAATACTTGCAAAAATAAGGAGGTGACTGTATTCACCCAAGCTGTTGCTGTCTTTTAAGAGCTGTATCTAAACTTTTTTATAGCATTCAGATAAGGCAGCATTTCTACAAACCCCCCTGGTATCTTTAGTGCCTAAGGTGATAATTTCGCACTGCATTAGATGCAACGCACTGTTGACCAAACAGCACGTCCAGAGCAGAAAGGATTTGCTCTATTACCACCTCACTGTCCTCATCCCGCCATCCACTGAGAAGATATGAAATCATCAGGGATTTCAGTCTAGAAATATCTCCTCCAGATAATAATTAAGATATCTATTCAAATTTCCTATCAGTTATTCTGGCACTCTCCAGCAACTATCAAAACAGAAAGATAACACTTGTGTCTATCTTTATATAAATCGTTATGTATCAGCATATTATTGAATATATATTCCATATTATTGAACATAGATGCATATTTACATAATGATCCTTAGATCAAATTTTATTTATATTGCAAATTTCAATTTTGCAATAAATATGCAATGTGATGGATGTGGGTCTCTCTGTGTCCAAAAGTTTAATATGTATCTCTCAGTATCAATAATACCAGCCATAAAATACCAACTCTATAAAATACCATAAATAGCCGTCTCTATAAAATACAGTCAGTACTTAGAACTAGATTAAATTGGTGAAATGCATTCAGCTACCTATGAAAAGAAGTTAAAAGGAGCTAACTGTACATTTGGCTCCCTTTTTAGCTCTCCCATTGCCCTGGCAAAGAGACACACATTTCATTTTGCATTGATATATATATCATCTAGCAATAATTGGTCTGTAATTTATTGAAAGCAGAGTAAGAAAGACAGAAGGAAGGTATTGCAAAGAAATGCTGCCCTTTGTGGAGAAGCCTGGTTTGCTGAGAAACATAACATGCAGCTCTAATTACCTCCTTTCACCATTTCTAGGCACTTTGAAAATATAGGAATTTAGGAAACCCCTACCAAAACCCTGAAGTGCTTGGCCCTGGCTAAGCAAAGTGACCTGCACTCTGAGCCATGTCATTCCTGTAGGAGTGGATAGATGCTATCAAATGATTGAGCTATTTTCACTTACTTTTGCTCAACATGTGCATGTATGCAGGGCTCCCTGTAACAGCATAGCAAATCCTTGAGCTCGAACAGCCACAGTGGTAGAGGCCAGGGTAGCAAAGCCAAGAAGCTCTAGTACACTAAGCCATAAATCAAGTGCTGAAAGTTGTCTGTACACAGCCTCTCTTCGTCCACCTATATCTTTGTGTTTCATGAACAGCTTCACCAGACCAAGTCTGAAATCTGAGATGACACGATGACACCAAGACACCTTGGTGAAAATTAGGCAAGCAGAAAAACTTGACTTATCCTACCATTTCCATCTCTTGCAGGTGGAAGCTCTTTGGGCTACAGGAGGTAAGGGAATTTAGGGATCTGTAGCCTGTACAACCACATATCCTGGTGCCACCATACTCTGCACCAGAGAGCTGGATAAGGATTTCTTCTGGGGAAATCAAGAGGGTGTCTGGCCCCCTGGGAACTCAAAGTCAAGATCCAAAGAACACACAAGAGACTATGTCTTGGCTACAGGAGGGGAATAGGATGAAACTGGTTGCTGTTGGGAAAGGGAAGTGGGGAAGAGGAGACCGACAGGAACATCTGGGAGAAGCAACAGTCACCCAGGTGGAGAGAGGATGAAGAGAGCATCTGCATCACCATTGTTAATACCTGGGGGGATTCCTGCCCTAGACACAAGAACATCACACAACCCAGGACAAGCCTGTTTCATGCATCCAGAGAGTTGATATTTAAGAAATATTAATAAATAACAATGTCTAATGGACCATAATATTGCTTTACAGAGCAGGAGCAAGTGAGATGAAGGTAACTCCACAGGATAAGCCTAACATAGGAAGGCAGAGGGATTTTCTCCACACAAAACAGCTATTGTATTCAATTTTCAGGCATATTAACATGCTGCCAACAGAAGACTAAGATGAAAGAAGCTGAACCAAATACTTCAATGTCCCAGAAGGCTGTCCCATGCTCTTTATGGGCTCCGATCCACATCTGTAAGTTCCTTTGTCAGCTATGCTGCCCTGTAAACCTTCAGCTTCTGATAACACATTACACCTAGATCCATGGATGGGATCTATCCAGGATTCAACAGCTGCTGTCTCTTACTGAGCCCTGTATTTCCTTTCATGGCTCATTACAATAAGTTAGATTAGAACTATAGCTAATTGCTATTGCCATAGTAATTTACAGTAGATGCTGTTACTGTTTGTACATCATGGAGATGACATAATGACATATTTTCTTTCATAATTATATCAGCCAAATAATTCCCACTAAGCACTGTAATAGCATTTTAATTAATATTATTATCCCCATATCTGTCACAAAGTTTAAAACTGTGGAGCTGTAAAACTATTTTTTTGTTTCCTTTTGTAGCTTCAGAAAAGTTAAGCTTGACAGGAAACTGCAGGACTTGGATCCTTTTATGCTGTTAAGAGAGATGGAGCAAGGGAGCTAGGTTTGATTCTCACCTTTGCCAACGGCCTAAACATGGGCAAATGAATCTGTCGTTTTGCCTCTGAAAAAGAGAGAGTATATTTAGATTTACTTTAGCTGGTCTTCTGTGGATGTGATTTCAAAGAACTCCTAACTTAGACAGTGAGGCTTTACTGAATAAGAATTAGATAGCAAATTGTCTTTTGTGCTTCTGGCTTAGTTTCACCACTACTTAGGTGCTTCAATCAAGAATTATCTGTTAGCAATTAGTTAAATTAGGATTCAGCTACCCAGGGTATGTTTGCAGGTAAAGGGAAGCAGGAAAGCATCTCTTGAGGTGACCTTGATCTTTAGTTTGCTGTTTTTCCACCACGTAAATAGGTTCTAAATTTATTCAATGACTCAGTTAAGTGTGTAAAGCTAGGCTGGATGAAGTGGAGCTTACAGACTGTGGTGCAGGACTCATTCATGTGTGCATTTTCAGCCCCAGCTGTATGCAGATAGTGTGTGTGTTCCTGTGCTGAGAACCCCAGTGGTGCCCAGACCAACCTGGTTGTTTTTCTAGATAAACTGTGATTAGACTCTCTGACTTCTTCTTCAACTTATCAGTATAGTCTAAAGTGACAGCACTGACATCAGAAGTAGAAGGGAACATGGAGCTGAACATGGTGCCACACTCAGTATCTTGAGTGCTGAGGCTGCTGTGACTCATGTTGTGGTAATGCATTCGCAAAGCGATGGGGAATAGCAAGCTACAGCAGTTTGGTTTTTCACAACTTCTCAAGTGCCTGCTTCATAAAAAGGTGGCAATAGTTTTGTCATGTTGTGAGCACTGCAAGATGTGCAGGGGATGATTTGCATTCAGGGAAGTTGCACTCTGGGTATGAAGTACCCCAAGGTTCATTAAGGGGAGTCCTAGAGTTGGCTATCCCTGATCCGCCCTGTGCAAGGATCTATGACGAAAATGTCATTTTCAACTCTGTAAAAAAAGACAATGTATACCTTGTGAAAGAGAGGTAGATCTGAAGCAATGATGAACTGATACAGGAGCTGATGGGTAGGGTAATGATGACAATAGATTTGGGATGAGGCCATGGCTTTATGCCTTTGCCATCTCAGTTGTTACCTTGCAGATCACCCCTTATTTCAACACACAGTGGATCACAGACCAGGTCACTCAGCCGTGTGCAACACAAAGGACTAGAGAGCAGACAGAAGACCATGCATGAGGCACAGCCCTATGTGTGAGGTGCGAACGAGCATCTCTTGTGCAGACATCACAGCAAAACTGACATTTTCTGGTGTTGTTTTTTGCATTTCTACCAAGAGGTGAAGAGGGTAAGTCATCATGCTAAAACCTGGTCAGAAAATAGACACATCAATAATACTGTTAGTGATACAGCAAAGACACCGTTGGCTTACCTGGGAAAAACTGGGTTGGGCATCAGCAGCTTTTTCTAACCCTGGCAGCCCAGAACCAGTGCAGGGTATACAGATATATGTGTATAAATTATTTTGCCCCATAATTGTTTTCAAATCTAGCTTGTATGGTGCAGCATGGTGCTGTAGCCTTCTCATTGCTTCATTCCCATGGGGGACATCTTGCAGGGAGAAAGTAATTAAGTTGAATTCCTCTAGATTATTCAAAAGTCTGGGTCCCTAGGGGTCAGAACAACATGGAAGATTTAGGGTGAAGTCCTCAGAGCAATCACTTGCTCTATAAAGGGGACAGGGCTGGGCAAAACATGTGGGTCATCTGAAAAATTTCATAGAATCATACTACCAGAAAGGAAGTATTTCAAATGGTTGGTAATTATATATACAATATATAAGACATTAATTGTTAACTATACTTGCAGATTTTACTGGTATTTCTGGTGTTCTGTACTCTAGTGTTTTGTTAATATCTGAATATACAACATTTAAGAAGTACAAAACTCTGTTTCAGAAGTTTCTCCATCCTAAATGAATATCAGATTAAAACAGATCTTAGAGAATTAAAAAATGCCACTTCCGTTTGGCTGGATGGGTATGCTAGAGTCACACTGGTAGGGGGACATATCTCACATAAAAATATGTCTCTTGCCACACAGGAATTTGTCTTTCCCAAAAATAAGAGTCATATTCTGTGATTATTTTTCCATCTCTACCAAAACCGGACAAACAATGGATTTTCTGTTTGTCAGAATTCTTTTTTCACTTCATTTTAAAACTGCCTGGAAGAAAACCAGGTAGTGGCAAGGCATCCTACAATCTTTTGAGGCCAAAAGCTCGGGTTAATTGAAACATTTCATTTAACTAAAGCAGAAAAGTGTTCCTCTGAATTTTACTTTTTAATTTCATCCTATATGATTTCACAGAATATACAGTCAGAGGGAGGAAAACATAGGAACAAAAGTCATTTGGTAATGAAGAATGAAAATGTTATCTGCTAGAAAGGTCAGAGAGGAAGTTTGAGCTATATTGGAACATTGTGCTCTTTTTTCTATTTCCCAAGAGATACTTAATCAAAATCCACAAAATGTTCCTTCATCAATGAATCAGCAGGACATTTCTAAGCAATCTACTTAACATGTTCCATTTTCACACATCCACACCTGCGCTACAATCATGTCACAGGAGGAGACCACTACTTATTTCTGAGAGAGGTGGGGGAAAGCCTAAGTGTTTCTATTTGGGACACTGCTAAACCAGGATAATGAAGTAACTATTTAGCAAGTCAACCTGTTAGCATGCATTGTTTTGTCTGGACTAGGAATTATCCTGAACTAGCAGACTCCTTGAGTTGTCCAGGTTTACTCTTCAAAGGGTTGTGTGACAAGAAGCTAGAAAACATCTCCTAGGTCATTACCAATTCACATGACAGCAACAGTGGGGAAGTTTTGCCCAATGTCTTTGCAATGCCTGATTTCCACTCTAATTTGATGTTCACCTACAACGCATAATTTGGTAAGTAATCTGCAACAGAATTAAATTACTGAGACTGGAATTTACTCAGCGAGATTTACAGAGCTCTTGAAACCTGTTAAAGAGATCAGCACTTGCTGTGATTTCCATCTGCAGTCAGCCATTCAAATAGCTGGACAAAAAAGTGGGCTGTTCTCCATAAAGAAGATTGATTTTTACCATGCTCACTTGCATCTCCACATGGCTTTTGAACATGATCATGACCAGCAAATGACAGTGTCGTCAATGATCTTCCCAGAACACTAACTCCCTCAATAACCTGCAAAGAGCTTGCTGCTACTAAATATAATGAAGTGAAAATAAACCAGTTCAGTTCTTCCTCACTCTTTTTAACACCCCAAAAATCTCTAACATTTTTCTCTGTGGGCCTGAGGGTGCTTTAGATCATGCAGAATTCTTACAGCTCATCAAAAACATGGACCGTCACAGGCATTATACTGCAGTCGAAAAAAAATACTTATCTAAAAGCCTTGCATATTGCTAACAAAAGAATTGCTTTCCTTTTGCTTTTAGATCACATAATTCAGGGTCTTTCCACAATAACTTTAATCTCATTAATTTTCTGGCTAAGGAGCCAGCAAAAAAGCTTGGCTGAGGTTCCACTCTGCAAAAGCTGAGAATACACCTCAAAGGTGAACAATGGGACATCAGAAAAGGAAAGGAACAATTGAACAGTTGCTGCTTGCAGGGATCACAAGTTTCAGCTGAAATGAATAAAGTTCAGCTTTATTCTGTTCAGCCTTGGTAAACTACAGACAGGAGAAGAGGTTGAAGGAAATGTTTCCTGGCTCTTCAACAGCTAGTACAGCTGAGACAATTCCAAAGAGCACTCCTGGATATATCTAGTTTTACTTACAGATTTAAGCATGGGCAAAGATATATTTTCTGAATGACATAAATACATTTTAGGGCACAAAATCATGTTAAACACTTGAGAATGTACATTTCTTTGGTCTCTGCTGGTATCAGTTAGTGTCAAGAATGTCATTCTTCTTCAATGCAATGATGCAGCTCAGGTGACCCCTTGGATAAACCACTTCTCCTAAGTTTTTCCCAGCCATCAGGTGGAGATAGCACTGATTTCCATATGGCTTCCTAAAAAACTGCTGTCAGGCAAACCTGGCAGCTTGCATCCTCCTATGTTTTAATAACCGCACTGAAAAATAGCAGCACTTGGCTCATTTGCCTAAAAAAATGGTGAAAAGCAGTTTTATCAGTGGCTGAGCCAGGAGATCAAATAGGAACTAATTTCCATCAGGCTGTACTGAATAGGGGTGTATATGGATCTGCCACCTGTATGGGAAAGTCCCAGAGAAGATGCCTGTTCACATCTCCTCATGAGAAAATGACTCTTTCATGCCTGTGACAGTTCTCAGGTCAGACGATTCTCAATCCTCAGGTGTTTTCACCTGAGCCCATGAATGAGAGTCACAGCACCAGTGTTTTGAGTGCTGCAGAAGTGTTTTTCCCCGGGTTGGAAGAGGGGTCCATCTCACTCAATGTTTTTAGGAGCAGCTTGTGAATGAAGCATTGCACTGACTGGAAAAAGGCTGAAGAGACAATGAAATGAGTAGGATGTGCAGGGGCGAAGAAGACTTGCAGTGGGAAAATAAGGGAGTAGAAAAGAATGAAAAATAGTAGCAAAGGAAAGAGCTGGGTGTGAAGAGGAAGTTGCAGAGGACAAAAGGGTTGAACAGAGATGAGAACAATAGGCACAGGTGAAAATAAGCCAAGACCGAGAACAGTAAACTTGGCTAAATGAAGGGGGGGGGGAAAAAAAAAAAAAAGGATTGTGTCTGTCTAAAATACTTTGTTACATCCCCAAATTATTGTTATGTTTCAGAGCAAGGCTTTTTAATTCCTCTACTTAACCTCACCACCTTTTCTTCACGTTAACATACAAAGGACAAATAACTTGAAATCAAACAGCCCAGAAAGTTAAAACATTTTGAAAGCATCCCTATTTCCAATATATTGCAACACATTGAAACAATGGAACACAGTTGCCTCTGACTTACACCCATCTTCATTTTTTTATATTACATTATGAAGAGAACTATTCATCCACATGGTCTTAATTACTCAATTAACTGTAGCCATCTCAAACACCCCCTTTTAAAAGAAATTTTAACTTATTATCATACAGAAATATTAACATCTGTACAGACACAACTCTACCCAAAGGGCAAAGAGAAGAGATGGAGGTAGTCTCATGTTGTAGTTTAGGCCCAGTTGACAACTAAGCACCACACATCTGCTTGCTCACTCGTCCCACCTTGTGGGATGAGAAAAATATAAGGAAAGACTCATGGGTTGAGACAAGGACAGGGAAGGATCACTCACCAGTTACAGTCACAGGCAAAAGAGACTTAACCTGGGGAAGAAAAGTCAATTTAATTAGTTACCAATCAAATCAGAATGGGATAAAGAGACAAACCCCAGCTACTTAAAAACATCTTCCCCCTACCCCTCCCTTTTTCCTAGGTTCTGCTTTGCTCCTGATTCCTCTACCTCCTCCCCACCCAGTAGCACAGGGAATGGGGTTGTGGTCAGTTCACCACAGATTTTTTCCTGCTGCTCTATCCTCCTCAGAGTGGAGGAGAGCTCCTCACACTCTCCCCCTGCTCCAGCATGGGATCCCTCCCCAAACTGCAGAGGTGGGGGAGGGATCTTTTCTCCCCAGTGACCCTCCACGGCTGCAGGGCACAGCCTGCCCTCTCACCACGGGCTGCAGGGGAACCTCTGCTCCAGGCACCTCCTCCACTCCTTTCTGCATTCACCTAGATGTCTGCCTTGTTGTCTCTCACCATCCCACTCCTCTCTCCTTCTGCCAGCCTCTTTGTTTTTTCCCTTCTTAAACATGTTAATCACAGAGGTGCTAATTGGCTCAGCCATGGACAGAGGTGGGTCCAACTTCGAGCTGAGGAAGTTTGTAGCAGCTTCTCACAGGAGCCATCCCTGTGGCTACCAAAACCCCCATCACACCAACCCAACACATCCTGCTTTAACAGGGAGCAAAGGGAGCTTTGCAAAATTGCTCTGTGAGGACAGTGCCACCTGATGCAGTGATGCGTGTCACATTGGTGGGTGTTAATTGCAGGACAGAGTAAAATCTGTGCTCGGTAAAACACCTTGAACAGACATTATAGTGTGATAAATGGGGTGCAACTGGTCTAAATGGCTGTATTGACACTAAGTAAACAGGATCATGGCACAGGATAAAGCAATGATCCACATTCCCCCACACCATTCAAATGCTTCCTGGCGTAGATTTAGTCTGTGCCTAATAGGTCTCTCTTGAAAAACACCCTCATGTAGTTTAGGAGTTAAAACAAGCTGGAAACCTTTTCTGAAGGACAGTTGGGATTAATCCACTGTTATATGGGGAAGAATAAGGAACATGGAATCAGGCTGTGCCATCCCAACTGGAGTTAGGGCCAGAAAAGAGCTCCAGGCCTTTTGATTTACTTGAGCCTGTGCTGCAGTCCTAGCCCAAACTGTGCATTTTGAACATATCCTGACCCTGTGCCTGAATAAAACCAAAAAGAAGGCACCCCCTTCCCTCCACCCCCACCCTGCTTTCTTTAGGTGCCTTGGTGTCTTGGTACAGACAATGGCAAGTGAGAGTGGACTGCCCTGCAGCATGATCTGATGAGGATGCTGCTGAAACATAATCCCTAGAGATGCTTTCAGTGTGAGAATAGCAAAATACTGAGGGAAGAAATCTTGGTGGAGAGCCAGAATATGCACTCCGTACTCCAAGTGTTGTGGTTGTAGGAAGAGACGAACAACAAAATGCCTGCTTTGAAGAATCACCGGATGTTTTCTAGTGTGTTTCTGTTTTACCTTTTACTTTCAATCCTCACTTGTCCAAGATAATGATGTTTTTGTAGGTCAGGGTTTCTGTGGAAGATGAGTTTCACCGTGATGTTTTTACTCTCTTTGGGGAGCATGGGTGCAGGCATGCACATGGTAGGCAGAATCCCTGGTGGGATTGAAGCAGTGACCTGAATTATGCCAATTTGTAGTCTTTGAAAAGGTGATTCAGGATCCTTGACACCATCTGGTCTGTGCAAAGTTTTCAGGGTTAGCAGGCTGCACAGTTAATTGTTCAAACTGACACATAGATTTCACATGTCTCCCCAGGCCCTATAGAATGAAAACACTAATGTACTTCTCTACTTGATCACCACCCTTTAATTGCTTTTCGGTTTGTTCTTGGTTACTTCATTGCACTCTCACAAAAACAAGTGACATCTCCAGGAAATCTATGCCGTTCAAGCCTCTTCTTCCACTTGCACATTGGCCCCATGTGAAGCTATTTCCTTGGCCCTTGATGACAAATGCAGATGGCCCAGTTGTGCCCAGGCAGATCAGGGGAATATATCATCTCTCTATCTACCTCTGTTAATAATGTCTAGACCTGAGGAGATGTGGGATGTGTCACCTCTCCCACTGTGGGACTGTGCCAAGCACCTGATCCTGTCTGTGTAAAAGTTCTGGGATTGTTTCTGTCACTGTCCCATTTGGCCATGTGACCCAGGTGAGTCTGTACTACCTGGAAGCATGTCTGCCTCAGGGCATGTTAGGTGGAGAGTGAAACCCACACAGAGAAGAAATCAATATCCAAATGAAGAAGGAAAAGTCGCGTGCCTGTTGTTGATGGAATTGCCATAAGAAGTCCATACAAACTTCAGCAAGACATAATTATGTGCAAGAGCTTGTATAGGAGGCACCATCAGAAACTTAATTCATATGGAAGTGTGACTTGGAAGTTTTTAAACACACTGAACAAGCAAGTGGACATTCCCTTATTCAGAGTGAAATCTGACCTGATTTATTTCAGTTTAATTTTCTTTCAGCTTGAACTGAGAATGTCTGAGTTGAGCCCACTACATTTGCGAAAGGTCATTTAGATTTTCTTAAATTTCCATGTGTGCATTTTCTAGGCAAAAGAATAAGTGTCTGATGTGAGATTAACTATTATGGAACTTTTCTGCAAAATTCAAGTCTCAAAAACATGAAGCCAACAATGAGACACTGAAATTTTTCAGAATGCTTCTGTAGCAGCGAATACAATTCAAGAAAATCCATGTGATCTTGGGTTAATGTGGGTTAATGAATCCATTGTTTTGTTAATTTAAGCACCCAATGTTTAAAATTAATACATAGTCACTGAAATCCAGGTCCTTTATTCTAGCATTTTTATATATATATATATATAAAAAAACAACCTAAAAATAATAATGATTAATGATGGCTTAATACATACTTAGCCAGTTGTTCCCGGGTAAAATGTTGTTCTTATAACCATGGAGAATAATTGAATATACTTGTTACTCATGTGTTTATAATATTTCCATTGTTGAAATTGGGTCACTGCAATGCTCAGACAAAAACGTGTTTTAAAAATAAGCTGTATTTAAACAGGCAAAAGGGAAATCGTTACATACAACCTCAGCAGGATGTGCTTGTTAACAAGTAAGTTAACAATCTGCATATCATACTTTTGCCCACCACTTGCATAAGGGTATGAGAAATTACTTACTGGGTCAGACCTCCCGCCCTTCTAGCACAGGATTCCCTTTCCAGCAATGGGAATAGGAATTAGGGGTTAGAAGGTGATATTTAGGGAGGTGAAAAACCTTGGTGACTTTCTGCAGTCCATTCCCTGGTACTGCCCTTGCATCCACAGCTCTTGTATTAGAGAAGATAGAGAGGACATCTCCACCAATACCCTTTCATATCTACATTGAGTAAGTATTGCCTTTGAGTATTTTTGTCTGATTCCACTGCCTTGTACAGCAGCAAATCCTGCATTCTATTTACTGGATTAAGAAGCAATTTGGCCTCTTTTCTGTTCTTCTAACAATTTTGTTGAAAAACAGTTTCCTGCTTGGTTTATCAGTCACCATCGTGATTTTGTAAACCTCAACCTTATCCTCCACCTCCCCAGGTTTCTTCTCTCCAGGCTGATGAGTCTCTGCAGCCTTTATAGTCCCTTTTCTGATGAGTTCAACTCCACCCTTATCTTACTTGCATTTAACTGGACTTTCTCTTAATGCCACTCATACTTTCTTGAGAGACACACCAGAACTGCTCAGATTACTCAATACGTGAGTGCATCAAAATTCTGTGTAACAACGAAAAAATTACTCCCTATGTCTTGTTTTTAAAAACATTCTTGGTGATGACCAGCATCTTGTTGGCATTTTTGGTTGTTGTGGCTCACAGAGTCAGTGGTTTCAGAGAACTCCCAATAAGGACTCCAGGATAATTTTCTTGAGTTCTAGCTGATAGTTTTGAGTGCAGCAACATGGAGGTATGGTTTAGATTGCTTCTCCTCAGACACATAACTTTTATTTGCCCTGATGCTCATCTGCCACTCTGCTGTCCACTCATGCAATCCTGAGAAGTCCTTCTGGAGCTCATCACCATGGCATTTCACTCCATTCTTCTGTATCCTGCAGGTGACTACTCAGTCCTACTTTTCTTTTTAAACTGTTATCAGCCCATGAAAGAAGCTTTTCTCCAGTCCTGTGTCATATCATATTTTTAAACAACCCCCTGTGTTGAGGTTTTTTGGATGTCCAAACATGCTTTTTCTGCTGGATTTCCAGTGGACTCTTACCCTCTTTAAACTGCAGCTGAATTCCTTTCACAAAGTCATGTTGACTTTTTCCCAGCAGTCCATATTTACCATACACTTTGGTCTCCTTCTTTACTGTAGACTCTACTCGTTTACAAGGGAGTCACACGCTGTAATCCCTAAGACCTTCTACAGAGTCTACTGCTTATTATCCCACCTCTTGTAGGTGGGAATTAGATTAGTTATTTCAGTCTTCGTGAAGAGTGCCTATTTTTAACAAGAGGTTATACACCTTTGCCAAAATTTCGTAGGCAAGTTCTTTTAAGACTTCAGTCCAGGGTACATTTTGGCATTGAACTGACCTGTTTAATACATGTATATCAGAAGGTAGTGGGATTCTTCTTATCAGAGATGAGAAATTGGCACTGATATAGATCTTTTTCAATACGATCTGCATAATTTCTGGGTTGGTCAGCAAGTTTGAATGATACAGGTCATATTGGCCTGAGGTTAAATACTAGTACATCAAATTCTTGGTTGACAGTCATAAAAATGGTTATAAATTAATCCAGAGTGAACATGGGGGATTTCTTTTTTTCATTTTAGTGCATACTGGTTCCAAATAAAAATAAATTTTAGAGGGATGAAAATCTTTACAGAATTAGGTTGAATTTAGAAGGCACTTTAGACCAAAATTGCAAAACAGTAATGTAGGAATATTTTTTAAATGTCAGTGTATTTCCCTTTGACATTTTCTAAATGAAATGTTTCATTTTGGAAATGCCAAACCCCTTTGTTTTGACATTTTTCTAAGTTAAACTTTTTCACCCTTAATTTCAAAATGCCATTTTTTAATTTGAAAAATTGACCTCCACATAAAATAAATGGTCAATCTTTTTATAGTTCAAGTAACTTGAAGACAATCCAAGTACTTCATACTGAGTCAAATGAAATAGTTTAGATCTACCTGGTGTGCTGGTTTACCTTTTTTATTATTTGCCTTGGATGGGAGCAGTGGTAATGGAGGGGATTTCAATTCTCAGGTGCATTAATTGGTCTGTTCTACATTCAATATACAGGTAGCAGGATTTAACAGAAACCCCTGTGGAAACCTCAAGCAATGTAAGATGACATAACACTGCTGAGATTGCCAAGAGAAGAATGATATACAAACACGTAATCAGAGGGTCATTATGGCTCCATACATCATTTAGGGCAGAAACAGGGCTGGCTGGAGAAGCTGTCCTCTATACCTTTTTCTTTCTGTGTCTTTCATATGATAATACTACACAAAGAGAACTGTGGGTTTAATTAGCTGTTGAGGTGCTCACGTAGCAATAACCAATGCTGCTGCATCATCTCTCTGACACTGAATTTCCTGTTCCTCTGTTCCCATCACAGCTGACTTCAGAGTGGGCTACCTAATAATTGGGAGTGTCTCTCATTTTATTTTAAGAATCACATGCCTCCTACTCCCACCTGACTCACTTCCAAAGGCAGTCTGCATCTGCGACAGTGCACCATTTCAGGGGGAATGGGCTCAAAAACTTCTTCATTGTTGTGAGTCAGAGAAGAGGAAGGACTGGGAGAGGAAGGAGCCGAATTGCTTCTCTTTATCTTCAATTAAGGGACAAAACAGTAAAGGAATTGCTGAAAGACATAATTACAGAAATGTGTTAGTCAGAGAGAGGTGATTTGTTTAGATGTTTTGCTCGAAAGCATGCGCTTTTGAAGTAGGCACTAACTCTAGGAATCCTTGATGTAATTAGCTTCCTGCAATGTCTCCAAAAGGAAAGCAGCAAAACATAGAATCATAGAA
>NW_010241791.1:4546-49935 GCF_000690775.1 Eurypyga helias | reverse complement strand
TTCTAAAGCAAAAAAGCTCTGCAATTCAAGACCAAGATTTTAGATGCTGCTTTCATTAAATGTTTAACTGCAGAAAAAATAGAAATGCTCCTGACTCTTTCAACATAAATTCATCTAACTTAGAAAGACAAGGAAGTTTTAACTGATTGCTTGTTTAAAAATATTTCCTTCTGTAGCTAACTAAACCTTCCAGTGTTGTTATAATGGCAAGTCAGGCCTAACATAGCACGTTTGAAATACAATTACACACCAATTATGAAGATTTATCTTCTTTCTTAATAACATCACCATTAAAATAGCCAACAGTTCTTAAAACTTTTTACTTTTCTGTTAATAGGTCAAACAAAATCCTTTTGGAAGAAAATTGCTATGATGTTGGTATGACTTACTCCTGCAAAACAAAAAAAGAAATATCTATCCACTCAAGCTGTAAGATCTGTGGAAGCCTTGATATCCTTTACATGAAGCTAAATTCAAAAAGAAGAATGCAGAAGCTGTTACTGGGAAGTAGCTTCCAAGGAGGAATAAAGAAACACTGTTGAGGTACACAAGGATGAAATTAGGATAGGAAGAACAACAAGATCAACTTCTGTGACTACAACAACAACAGAAGACCAAGAAGAAAAATCATCCTTCTGCAAAATGGGCAGGCACACATTGGGGGGGGGAGTGAGGGGGGGGCAGAGCACATAGGAAAGATTGAGACAAAGACTGTATTTTTTTGTCTTATTTTACACTGGTGAGATCTGCTCCCAGCCCTCCACAGTCTTCGTGTCTAGTAGCAGAGCAGAGAAAGATCAAATATCATGCCATCCTGGGTGTGAAGATAAAAGATTCTTCTTTTCTATGTAAGTCTGGCAAATACATACTATCCCCCATGTCCATGAAAGCAATGACCAGTGATAGCCTCAATTAGAGAACAACATTAAGAAACTTGGCTGACAGAACCTGCAAAAATGAAGAAAATACTATAATTAGGAAGTTAAATTCTGTTTAAGTCCTTATTGCTATTTCCTGTTTACTGTCTTCAGGTCAGGTTCTATTTTATGACCTTATTTGGGTCTTCTGAATTCTTCTCTTCCCTTAGGTATGGGTGGCTCTTACCACTAATCAAGCACACTGATTTTGTAGGAATTTAGGTTGAATTTGTTCTGAATAACTTGGAAAAAAATGAAGTAATAGGAGGCAGTGAATGCTGATAAATAAGGTGATACATCAAAGAATAGATATTGGCTGATACTCATCAAAAAACACTTTTCTAAAATAGTTTTATTTGAAACCATTTTTTCCTGAGTATTTTTGTTTTGAGCTAATAAGTCCTGAAGAAGTTAAGGGCAATAGGCCAGAGACAGTTTATAATATCTGCCTGAGCATCAATATGCACTGTTCAGGCAGACATAGTCTAATACCCCTTCCATGCTGAATCCTCACCTCTATCATAGAACATAGGACTTTAAGTACAATATATGGAAAAAACCCATAGTATATGAACCCTGCAGATTACAGCTGGCAATGTTACATGCAAGACGTACACAATGGTCACAATTTCATATATACCAGAAGTTTGTCTATAGAAGTCTACCCAAATAATTCAAGAAACAAATTTTATTTTTGCATAAACTTGAAAGAATTGGGAAACAGGTATTCTTACTGATTCTGAGGTTTAAATAGAAATTATCATACTCACTATGCACAAAATAAGTTTATATGTACAGAATGTTGTACATAGTTACAGAATCTTTAACATCTATGTCATATATATAACATGTCCCTGCCAGTACAAATGAAACATTGTATAGTTACGTAGGTATTATTTTGAGGTAGGTTTGAGATTATTTTTTCTTCCCTGAAATTGATCCTAAAAGAATCCCAGTAAATAGAGTGACCTCTTGGGGTTAATGTTTAAATTTGCTTAAAACAAAACACCATCCCTATAGGCCTTGATAGAATAGACAGAGAATCTGATATTTAAAATATTATTTTGTAAATTTGTTTTAATTCAGAAACAATGTGTAAAGAAAATTCTATGAACTGTTGTTCTATGGGAACTCGAAAATGAGAATTGAAAACTGAAGTGTATAGATGGTGATCACATTAAAACTCAAGGTGGATAGCTATTTTACTGTCCTTGAAAACAGAGGTTACTCAGCGGAGTCCTCGTTAAAGACCAACACTCATCAGGAATTTTGGAACATTGAACATTAATCCAGATATATCACTGATAAATGAACAATAGGGAATAATCCTGACTGGGAGGGAAAACTACTTTACCTTTTTACTCTTTGATTTCTTTGAATCTATATTTAGGTGTTTCACATTTCTTATGCTACAAGATGTGGCTGATTGACAAGTGTGTGAGTTTACAGCACTCCTCCCTCAAATGGTTGCATATAGCTAGATGGTCTTTCATGTGCACCTAAATTACAGAGAGGAACATTCACAGGTGTGTAAAAAGGGCAGAGGAAATAAAAAACTTGCCAATAGATTTTTAATGCATTCTACCACATTTTGTGCTCTTGACAGTTGGAAAGTCTTGTTCCTTTCTTGTATTAAGAGATATACACTCTTTACAACACGCTATTTTGCTTGAGATTTTATGAGATATGCAGGCCTTCATTCCAAGGCATCTCTAATGGACAGGCAGGAAACAAAATGTGGAACTCCAAATGCAATATTTTGAAAAAGGTGAAAATACCCTAATAGTAATAGCAACAAGCAGAAAAACATACATTAGATAAGAAAATAAATGATGCTTGGATGTTTTGAGAAGTGTAAATAAAACATGAAATATTTTCAGTTAATTGCATAGGTTTTTTTGAGTTTTTATCAGAGACAAAATGACTTTCTTGTTTTTCATACCTTTTATACAGAGCCGTAGCTGCAGTCCACATTCTATTTGTTGCTGCAAAATAAGAAGGAAATAAAAGATTCTGTTGTTATTTTCCAGTCTCTGTGCATTCCATCTGTTTACCCCAGGGCTGAATTTGGCCTGTATCTCATCAAATGATCCATGTAAAATATGATGATCTTTTGACAGTATCAGATTGTCACTTCAATTTTGTGCATGATTCTTTCTGATTACTTTTCCCTTCCTTCCCCAGCTTTATACTTTGATAGTGCAACCTTGTCTTGTCAATGTAATTTTCAGTTTCTAGTGCATCTGATTGGGTAATCGTAATTGAAAAACAATTCAAATAAGATCTTCAAATATTCTATTCATCTTTTCTTTCTCTAAGACAAAAGAATATTTTTTTAAAATATTCACAACATATGAACCTCTAGAAAACATATGACTAGCATAATAGGCAAAGTTATTTAGGAATATTTTGTTTCATGAGCAGGTCCAGGGAAAGAATGGGCCCAAACCTAAGTAGGAGAAATAATAGGCAGAACTGTCTGAAGAACACCTCAAGGAAGTAGAAAGTTCTGACTCTACTTTGTACTGTTCCACCTTGTCCTGTACAGAGCAAGGAGTTGCCAGTGAGCTGGCCTGCTTGTGAGCAACATCTGCATTATGGTATGCTAGATAATTATAATAGAATTTGCCAATGGATTTAGCCTGGCATGATCATACCATGAACGTAACTACATCCAAAATTTTTATTACTTGATCAGAGCCTTTAAACTATTAAAGAGAGATTTTCTTTGTATAGGAATAGCTATTTAATTATAGTATATTTTGGAATAAAAATATTAATTCCAATTTTGAAAATTATGGATTCTTATAATCATATGCATAAACATTACACAGTATGATTCCTATGACAACAGCAACTCATGTTGTCTTAGGACACCAATTTTATATGTTCATAGAGATTTCAGAATCAACTTTCCTTCTGCACAGAAAGCTTCTTCATCACCATTACATTACATATGGGGAGTAGGGCTTTAAATTAATTAGAAACATCACCCTTCAGAACTTCAAATAAATCTATGATTCCCAATCAGGAATAAACATTTGCTTTTACCTCTGTTAAGAGACCTGAATTTATAAAAGAGACCTGGCTTGTTTGACATGTTATTACATTACTGGTTTTAAGCTAATGTCATCACATACAAATTTTAACAGCTTATTTCAAAATCAGTGTATTCCATAATAAAAAGATTTTGTTATATTTGCAGTCGAGACCCTAGATGAGAAGGTTCAAGTCCTTGAAAAATAATGAGGGAAAATGGTGAAAAAAAATGGCAAAGATAGGAATGAAACATTGCTGAAGCTGTCCACCTGAAGAGACTTAGTCTAAGTCTTTGCCTTACAGGAAAGCTGGCACTACAGATGTAGGAAATGACAGTAAACTGAGAAGTAAATCACAGTTACAAATATAAAAGTAAAACCATTTTTTCTCTCATTTGCCTTAGGAAAGCTCAACCTCTCCCTAATGTACATAATGTTCCTGGTTTTATTCTTTCTTAAACATAGTTACTTCACAGGTGCTTTGCACTTGTGTGAGGGGAAGAGGGTGGGTGGTACAGACTTTTCTCCATATCCCAGTTAAGAATGGCATGCCAGTAAATAGAATAATAAAATAACTGTTTCAATAATGGTATAGAAAGAGGAAATAGAATAGTAAATCCTACATTCCTTAAGGTGTAGATGTTGTTCAGAACATAAATATTTTCATCTATCAGGGCAGTTGCAGAAGGGAATCATATGCAGCAATATGCAGTGTGTTTGCAGTAGTGATGGCTATTTCATCATCCACTTTGTCAAATCCTGGGCTGTTTAGAAATAATTTTATTGGAAGGAGATATGGGGATGCTTGACAATCAGACCTACTGGGCCAGGAATTGTGGACTGGTGATCTAGAAGCACAGGAAAAGGAGTTTGTTAGAAGCATAAAAATAGTTCTCACTTCTGGGCAGGTCAGATTATTTTGCCTGACAGTATATAACATCCCTTTTGCCAACCACATTACAATAGCTGGCAGAACTATATCAACCTACTGCATGGTCTGTTACGAATTTTTAAGAGTATGGCTGAGCCTCAGGAGGAAAAAAACTACATGAACCTGGGATGCAGCCCCATGGGTCAGATTTAGAAGGGTTGAGGGAAGAGGAAATTTTTTAAAGGCTACTTGAGAATGGGGCATTTTCTGCTGCAGTACACCCTCAAAAGACTTGTGGAATCAAACTGAGACAAAGATTCTAGAGAAAGATCTGAAAACTTACCCAACACAAAAAGCAAACCCACTGCTGAGCTAAGAGATATTGGAAAGATTTTCTAAGAAACCTAGAATGGGGCACAGACTTAATAGTAACTGAGGAAGCCTATGAATGTTTCTGCACTAAATAGCAAAACTGGAGAAAAGGAAAAATATCCAGAGAACAAGGAAACCTTTCCAATACATTCATGGTGACAAGGCACTTAATTTCATATCAGTTTATCAAGTCTTTCTTATAATTGGTCCTTTGTAGACATATCATGCCAACTTTTCCCACATAGTTGGTAGTGATGTTCTGCTCTTATGACTGTGATATATAAATAATTTATGCTTGTTATTTCATCTGTTAGTGCACCTTGGATCATGATGGTTCCTTGGGACCAAGTGCTGGAAGGTCTGGGGGCTTCCCAGGTGGGTAATGGTAGGGCCTCGAACCTAGGGACTGTCACACTGCCCTAGACAGGATCATTGCAGCTGGGGAGCACTGGGGCAGCCCCAACCCTGGACATCAGGCACCTCCCTGGGGCCAGGGCCAGGTGAGGATGTGCTAGGACATGGGCCTTTGGGTGGGCCTGGCTTTAAGAGCCTATGGCTGAGCAGGGCAGGGCTGTGGGGAGCTGGAGGTTCTGCTGTGGTATTGATGGGGCAGGGACTGATGGTCCTGGGGGCTGACATGGGATCCTGGGCTGTGGGCAGGGTGGAGGGACAGTCAGGGCTACTGATGCCTTCAGGGCCCTGGCCATTCATTTTTTTACTTATTTGTGACAAGGTTTAAGTTTTTGCTGTTCAAAGAATTATCTTGTTGGAGATAATTATTTTTGTGTTCTCCTGAAACATATTTTAAAAAAATCCAATCTATTAAGTTCTGTCACTTCTTGAATTGAATGAAAACTACACCTTTTTTCATTTCAAAACTCTGTCTAGCACAGATTCTCAGTTCTGTTGCTAAAAACTGAATAGCAGATGCATTATGAAACTGAAAAAACAGCTTTATAGTGAAAAAGAGTAATTTTTTTCAAAGCTGATGCATAGTTGAGGGCATTTTATCACCTTATTTGGCATACAAGCCCCCACCAGGGCTCCTGGATGAGATGAGCATCCATTTGATGCCAAAAAATCTTCAGAGGAAGTACAGGCAGTGAAATTGTTATCATCCTTCAACCACTTGCTCCTGTGAGAGCTCAGGATCTGGAAACATATCATAATAGCTTCAGAGTTAAAGTGCATCTCTGAGATCTTGAAATGCATTCTAAGGCACTGTCTATAAATCCTTGTTACCTGTACGGTAAAAAATGATAAGTTTCAGAAGCTATAGAAACCTAAGAGCAATGCCCAATGGTATGAATCCATACATAAACACCTCAGACCTCTGTAAAACTTTTCCAGAGAGAATAGCTTCACATCTCCAATACAAACCAAACACTGCAGAGCTTGCTGGCTAACCCTCCCCTTCTTTTTATGTTTTCTCTTTGAAAGCTTTTACATACTTTTTTTATCTTTAGTCATTGGATAGACTATTTGGAATGTTTCATTACTGTAGTGCACTTCACATATTTTTCTAGCTCAAGTCTGTACTTTTGTACTTCTGGTAAAGTGGGATTTCAGGTTTTCACCCGTTCTAAAAGTTCTAATTGCCAATTGTTTATTCATCTGATGTTTGAAGCATTGTGTCAACCTTTATTTGGATTAATAGTTTTGTGCTAAATATACTAATGAAGAATTACTTAGATATATGTAGCTAGGGAAAAAGTTACTATAGTAAAACAAAACAGCAGGAGAAAATTGAAGAGAAAACCATGTGTCTTTGAAGATTGTCATGGCAAAAAAGAGTGTAAATGTTTGGGCATCCTTAGAGATCTATAACAGTGGGAAGAGATGTGCATTACATTTTAAGAATAAAGGATTGTATAGTGTTGCCTGGGGAGAAAACAAACAAACCAACCAACCAACCAAAGTAAAAAAACCCAAACCCAAATAATTTCTGCAGTGGATGAGTTTCAAATTCAGTAGGAAATGTACATCTGGAAAACCAGTATCAATCTATATAAAAACAATTAAAATAATTATAGCTAAAATATATCACATTACGAGTTGCTGTAGGAAATACGTTTTATTTAATGGGTATACTTCACGTCGTAAGATTGCTCACCATCCTGACTTGTATCTCAGCTCTTACTTAGAATAACCACTTCAAGTCACAAAAGGGCAATTTGGTCTCCAGGTCCATTCTTCTCAGTATTTATGTTAAAGATCTCAGGAAAGGAGAACAATTAGTGCTAGTGACCGGTACAGAGATACCATTTATTCATGTGCCACATAAAGGTAGAAGTAGCAAGACTTATCTTTTTTTTGTGAGACTTCAAAGTATTTTCTTTGACTGTCAAAAACTTAAAAGTACAGAAGCAGTAAAATAAAATATAACAGGAAATAAGAATCTAACCAAAATGTTTGAAATCTCACAGTTTGGTTTGAACGATGCTTGACATTGGCTAGGGAGATTTATATTTGAGATTTTTTTTTTTTTTAATGTTGAACATATTATCAATAATGATATATCATTTCTGTTTGTAAAACATTCCACAGACCTTGTTACAAAAGATATGTCCTTTTCAATCCTAATATATAATGAAAAGAACTTTTTCTTAACTGTATTCACAAAACTATCAGTCAATCACTGAAACAGTTTCCTCAAATATATCCAAAAGGCATATTGTAGAAAACTTAGCACTGAACCAAAATGGTTTAGAAATACAACTACTGACTGCTTTACATTCAGTGAACAAGTCAATGCTGTGGACCAAAGATGATTGGTCTTACTGGTCCTCACAAAATAAATGCAGCATTTTGAAAAATATTTTTCCATTTGATCATTTTAGTTTCCTGGGGTTTTGTTGTACAAAAAAGTCCAAGAATCAAATTAAAATGAGTCACAAGTATACTTTACAAAATCATAAATTTATTCCTACCTAAATATGGTGATAGTCTCCTGAGCAGAAACCAAAGAAAGAGCAAGGAAAACAGAAAATCCTAGTACTTTATGCAAACTCAGAAGGAAACTGTTAAATAATAATTATCTACTACTGAAAATGTATATAGATAAAATTGACTTCTTGCCATCCTGTACTCTTCTACAAACCAGCCCAACATTACTTTAACTCCATTGGCTTCACTAGTTTTTGTAACACAGCCCAAAGGTGGCCACAGGCAGTAGTTCCAGACTGAGAATTACATGTAAGATGGTCCATGGTGCACGTCTTAGCCTTTTGTTATTGACAGCATTAGTTTAACTAGTGAAAACTCTTGAATAGAATAAAATTTATACATACAAAATAGAAAACAACTCAGTCCAAACTCAGGGCACTATTATGATACTGTTGCTCACATAAATGTTATGTCACAATTTTATATAGCAAAGCATAATAATAGCAAACATAAATCAGACACTGGAAGTAATTTATCTGTTTTAGTGCAAGGTCTTTAATTCTTAATTTGATCAAATTTCTTTATTTCTTAGAAGCCACACTTTCAATATTTGACATTCTTGGAAGTTATTACTCAGACAAGTGTCTAGTGTATACTGACTTTTAAGTATGTATTTCCTTTCTCAAGAAATCAGAAGCTATCTCAGTTTACTTTGGAAAATGTTTATGCATACGTTGGGAAATTCACACCATGGATGAGAATGTCATAAAAAAGTACTATAAACAATGGCACATGCAGTGAAGTAGTTTACTAGATAGTGAAAGATATGTGAAGGAGCAGTACCTTTCCTTGGGAATAAAAAGCAAGTACAGTGGCAGTTTCTGCATAATTAATGCTGCATTAGATGTTCAAAAGCTAATAAACTTTTCACTAATTTAGTTATTTCTTACTGAAAATGGTGTTTAGTGCTTGTATATGTTATTTAAAATATGGTGCAAAGGATGAAGAATTAATCAGGCTTTTCAGCATGTCATGAGACAAGCGGAACATGTTTTAGTTTAAATTTTGATTGGAGATAAATTTGACTTATTGGAGTTTGGAAATTCCCATCTTTCTGGGATCACCAGATGCTAACTGACTTCATCTGACAGACTGCATGTACCTTGGCTAGCAAATGACATCATGATGTGGCATATACAAGGTGAATGTCACCACTAGATAGCAATAATTTGTGCTAATGTAATACCTCATTCGAAGCACCAGATACCGCTCCTTCTATAAATAGTGATGCCAGACCATGTTAGACAATTTGACTGACAAGCAAGGACTTGCAACAGCAGCAAGACACAATAGCTCAGCAAGGCCACGGAAAAGAGTACCATTCTTAAAATCTACTAAATTATACCGGCAAGTAATTCTTCCAAACTTCACCGTCAAGGTTAAGGTTTGCAGTTCAACAACAACTTCTTCTCTGTATTCTTGCAACTCATGTAGTACTAAGAACTTAAGACAGGGTAACTGCCTACATTTCAATAGTTCGGCTCTCTGCAAGACCTGAGTCAGATGCTGTATCATTCTGATGTGTTATTAAATGTGGATCCTGGGAAGCAGAGTCCAAACCACAAGCAGGTTTCAGGTATACAAAAAATAAACTTTCTTGACAGAGTCCCCCGGAGGAAAGAGGGTGAATAACCATGTAGCAGGGTAGAGGATTCTTAGAGGGAGGAGAGGGGGAGGAAGGGAAAGGAACTTGGGGTGGCAGTGAAGAGTAGATAGAGAGGGGAGAAGGTGTGTCACCACCCAAGGTCCAGCAGTGTCTTGCTGGTCCCACTGCAATTTGGTGGTGGCCTGGTTCTAGGCGCCGGCCCTGATTCTCGGTCTCGTTCCCCATTATACAGGGCTGTGCCACAGGGCCCAGCCAGTCCCAGCAGCACTGCTGAGAAGAATCATAATCATAGAATCACTGGGTTGGAAAAGACCTTTAGAGATCATCCAGTCCAACCGTATCTGTCCACCACTAAACCATATCTCTCAGCACCTCATCCACCCGTCTCTTAAACACATCCAGGGATGGTGACTCCACCACCTCCCTGGGCAGCCTGTTCCACTGTGTGATAACCCTTTCGCTGAAGAACTTCTTCTTTACATCCAATCTAAACCTCCCCTGGCGCAGCTTGAGTCCATTCCCCCTCGTCCGATCATCTGTCATTAGGGAGAAGAGACCAACACTCACTTCTCCACAACCTCCTTTCAGGTAGTTGTAGGCAGTGATCAGGTCTCCTCTCAGCCTCCTCTTCTCCAGGCTAAACAAGCCCAGTTCCCTCAGTCGCTCCTCATAAGACATATTCTCCAGACCCTTCACCAGTTTTGTGGCCCTTCTCTGGACACGCTCAAGGACCTCAATGTCTTTCTTGTAGAAAGACCCAAAACTTTTTGGGTCCAAGAGTTTTGGGGCCCAAAACTGAACACAGTACTCGAGGTGCGGCCTCACCAGTGCCAAGTACTGGGGGAGAATCACATCCCTGGACCTGCTGGCCACACTGTTTTTGATACAAGCCAAGATGCCGTTGGCCTTCTTGGCCACCTGGGCCCACTGCTGGCTCATGTTCAATCGGCCGTCAACCAACACCCCCAGGTCCCTCTCCGCCAGGCCGCTTTCCAGCCATTCCTCCCCACGCCTGTAGCGATGCCCAGGGTTGTTACGACCCAAGTGCAGGACTCTGCCCTTGGCCTTGTTAAACCGCATCCCGTTGGACTCAGCCCATTGATCCAGCCTATTCAGATCACTCTGAAGGGCCTCCCTACCCCCAAGCAGATCGACACTTCCTCCCAGCTTAGTGTCATTCGCAAACTTGCTAAGGGTACATTCAATCACTTCAAGAGGTGGAAACTTGCAGCCAATCACAGGCCCAGCCAATCACAGTGGTCCAGTGGTCCTGCTGCGGAGAGGGGAGAACTTGAAGCCAGTCAGGTGACTTTATTCTCTCCTGGGCTAAGCAATACCAAGCAGGGAAGCCCCTCACAAAGTTTGCCTCAGCCACAGAAGACATGAAACTACGAATGGCTCCTTCTCACTGCCTGATAGCTTGAGATCTGCTGCAGGCTGCAGCAGCTCCATCAGCAGAGACACTTATTACCAGACCAAAATGTTTGAAGCAAAATGGTTTCTATGAATGTTTTGCTACAGATGCCAAAAGCTTTATACAAGCCAAAAGAAAATGAGGTTTGTCATGTTACAGTGCTGAAAGTAAACAGTGTAAGTAGTAGCTGATATGAAATGTAGTGTCTTAAATTCTGCCTTTCTCAGAGGTTTAGTCTACTAATTTTAAGTGTACTGTGGTACAAGGAGAAACGTTACCTTCTAAGAAAGTTCCCAGAAGTATGAATACTGACAAAAATAGTTAATTAAACTGTTTTTCCCCTTAGGAAATATGATAGAAATCAACACACACACTCCCACACATTTTTTTTTTTTTTCCCCCCAAATATATTCACTGTTCTGTGTACTTTTGGAGACCTAAACCTTCTCTTTTTGTTCCACTTATGAAATTATAATAACTATTGATTCTGGCTTCAAAAGTGGTGAAAAGGACCAGTGAAGTGTTTGGAAACATGGTGAATTGTATGTAATAATCAATTTGAAGGGTCATTCTTTCTCCAGTATTCCATCTGAAAATAAACACTTTCCTAAACACGTTTTTATTTTTTCATACCACTCTTGAAATGTTAGAAACAAAAAACCCACTTAACACAGAAGTTTAAAATTTCATAGTATCAAAAAAAAATCCAACATGCAGCATACTGCAGTTCTGAAAACTTCATTCCCAACCTGAAAATTCAGTGCATCAAATCTTTATGGTTTATAAACACATCAATTTTTTGTATCTTTTCCAGATTTTCAAAGTTTTATCTACCCCTTTTTAATTAAAACACTCCTTTACCATCAAACAAGCTATACCTTAAAGATTCATGTATTCACGTTCGTGATTTTAACTCAAGACCATCATAGTGAAATGCAAAAGCAGTATCAGAAATACATATATAAATAGACTAGATCTTATAAGGCTAACTTGCTCAATTTATGCATTTTAGAATAATTAAATGTCTCACAAGAATGAAAGCCATCTCTGAATTTAACATAGCAATCTCACTATTGCATTCATGTAGATTTTTCTTCTCACTTTTACAGGATTAAGAAAACTCATAATGTGTGCAAATGTGGAAACAATACTGTTTTAATGTGACAGGTCCCTGAGTCAAGCAGAACTTTGAGGTGCATACATCTGTTCCTTTAAGTGATCTCCTCAAAGAAGATTGAGATTTTCAAATTTAAAAAAAAGTGTGTTTTTCATTAGAATATAAACTAGAATTCTTACTTTTTTTACATAGGGATCCATCAAAGTTACTAGGCTAGACCAGAAACAAGTAAATAATGCCCAGTTCTGTGACCCATCACCATTTGACCTTTGATGGTGTGTCTGTTCAATCAGGTTGGTGGACTGTCAACTTCACAGCTTACTGAGGTGCAGGAAATTTTTCACAGACCTCAGCCAATTTTTAATTTCTCCCTTCAGAGAAGCCTGGTTGTCTGCTATCTATTACTCCACGAAGCTGCTCTTTGTTCATTGGCAGAATTTAATCCCCTTGATCTCTCTTCATGTCTGTCTGGTTTGTGCTCTCTGTCTCAGTCCTTTTTCTCTTGAAGTATCTGAGCACTTCTTTCTCCAAGGAAACCTTGATGACTGCCCAGGGAGGAATCCCACAGAGGATTCCACTGCCCCTGGATTTTTTTTTTTTTTAAAAGGATATTACCACAAAAACTGGAAATGAAGCATACATACCAACAATCACCAATGTAATGGCAACAGTTAAAAATTACCTGCTGAGTTTTAAAATCCACTGTCAAGTGATGTGAAGTCTGTAAGTGAATGGACGAAAAATCTTTATCCATGTGAGCAATACTGTCTTACCAGAGGCAGCTTTCTCCTAGCTTTGCCTAAAAGACACCTGATTGCATTTCCTCTTCAAAAGAAAGAAGAAATAAATGTTCTGTTCCAGTGAAAGGGTGTATTTAACAGTAGACTGTGCAATACAGCAAGTTGACTCCAAGAAGTTATTTTAAATTGTCAGTGCACAATTAAGAGGTTTGGACTGCTCTAAATTGCAGTACTGACTTTTTGTCATACGCTCATAGGTGTCCAAAAAAAAAAAAAAAAAATTCCATGTCATAATACTTTCAGTTATTCAAAGATACTCATGTCACTGTTGTCTAATTCTTACCTCCTTCCATATAGCAGAACCTTCAGAAAAGAAACTCAGAGCAATTCTGACCTCTTATACTGAGAACTGCCAGTCATGCTGTGTTACATAACAGATGTAATGCTACTTTACATGTCAACTCTAACGTAAGTTTGTGTGATATTTCAGGGATGAACAGCTGAATGCAATGCCTTTCTTTTTTTTTTTTCCAGAAAGTAAACACAGATACAGCAAGTTTGAGACTTATTGACTTAATCAGAATTTCTTTATTTTTTCTTTATAAAAGAAACCTAAAATGAACAATAATGTCTTTTTCAAGTTTACATTACTGTGTGATGCTGGTATTTTTTCTGTAATTACATGTTCATTCTGATATAAAGGACACAGATGTAAAAGAAAAGGAAAATTTTGCTTCAAAAAAGTTACTCCAGTCTTGAAACAAGCTGGTGCAAATTCTGTGATTTCAGAAAAGCTATATAACACTCATGCAATTCAGCAGCCAAAATTATGGGAATAAAATTAGTAGTCTCACAGATTGTGAGTATAACCTTAAATAAATAAATAAGAGAGATCACTGAGATCTGCTTATAGTAGAATTGATTCCATGCAATTGGTGCTGGCCATGGCGAAACCTTCCTAGGTACCAAATTCATTCAGGCTGATCATGGTAACTGTGAGTAAATCAAGAAACATGTCAGTCTAAAGTTAGAAAACTTTAAAATAAAATACTGTGTTCCATGAATATTTGAACATTTTAGATGTTTTTACTTAAGGTTCCAAATAAACAGTTGGCTCCTGTTGACTGATTTAATAGAGAAATTTAGTTTCTTTATTCCTCTTGTTGTTCTAGGTTATATTTATAGCTGACTATTATCTTTGTGTATACTTGCATTATTCATACTATACTTGTGTATACTTGGTTATTCATCATCAAGTTAATACTAATAAGACAATATAGATTTGTTATATGTTGGAAAACAGAAACAATGTCCCTTGTCATCTATTGTTAACCTCTCAGTTTCTACTACACCTGCATTTAAATGCTCAGCTCAATTTGTCACATCTCCATTTGTGTGAGCTTGAGTATAGACCATGAATTCCTCATGAGCAGCCACAGCAAAGGTCCATGAAAACCTCTAGACCTCTTTAATATCTTTAAGAGGTAAGTGTAACAAAAAAGACACCTTAAAAATGAACCTATGGAAACCTTTTGCGTGTCATGAAAAATATTCTCTTAAACCTCTTTTACTTCCATTGTGCATCACTTTTAGTATGGAACAGAAAAAATATCTTCTGCAAGGTTTGCAAAAGGCTGATGAGGATGGCCTCTACAGTCCACAGTGTATGAGTCATCCTTGTCCAAGCACAAAAGAGCTGGTTGAATGCTCCAAACCTGTGATCTAATGTTGCAGCCCCGTCACTGGTATGTGACAATCATAGCTAGCAGGTCAAGCGAAAAGTTTATTCCATGTTCAGCTTTTCTGAGGCCATGCCTGGAGTACTGAGCTCAGTTCTGTGCTCCCTAATGCAGGAATGGTGATAATAAACTGTAGGGGAGTCTGGTGAAGAGACATGAGGGGAGTTGGGATCTAGAGCACCTGGAATAGAAGGAATAGAATAGGACAGGCTGAGGCAAGTGGGTTTGGTTAGTCTGGAGGAAAGAGGGATGTGAGAGATTGAGTGGATGCCTTCAACTACCTCAGAGGTTTATTGAGTAAAGGTACATTAAAGGTACATTGTGAAAGGACGAGGTAACAGTTGCAAGTTGCAGCAAGCAAAATTCTGACTAAACAGAAAATATTTTGTAATGAGAGTTAGGCACTGGAACAGCTTGCCCAGAGATCTCTGACCTTGGATGTGTTTAGATTTGGTCAAGGGCCTGAGCAACCTTGTTTAAATTTGAGGTTAGCCTTGCTCTGAGAAGGTGACTTACAGGGTTCCTTTCCAAACTCCCTTCCCCTGTGATTGTGTGTGTCCTTGTCCCATTTTATTCCACAAGAATGGGGGGACAGCCTGAAAGATTTGATTAAAGTGCATTTAACACGGTAAATATATTAGCAAAATGCACCTAGATGCAATATGAGAAAGGCCACCAAACTCTGCAGCTCCTATTAGTGAGGTGATCTAAAGATCATTACCTGGTGGAAGCCTGGGACAAATGAGCTGAAGTATGGGAAACTAGGCTCTGAACTGCTTATTGAGAGGTTATAATGACAATTTAGGGAGCCTATCCTGCTAATGAATCCATTTCAGAAAGATGAGCTTGGCGCTTTCTTTACACCAGTTGAAGCTTACGAGTCATCTTACATTTAACCCTGCAGAAAGTTTATTGTTGTAATACATTTAGAAATTACAGGCACATAAGTAAATGTAGTGATGGTTATATCAGAAAGGATGTTGACCTTTTAGCTTTTTAATAAGTCTCTAAAGGAACAAAAATTAAGCTAGAAAATATACAAAATTACCTTTTCTAAATGCAAGGACAATCACAGAAGCTCATTACTATATTTTAGCTGAAAACCTATGTAGCTGTACATTATTTATTTGGAAAAAAATAACCAAGTCTGAAGATAAAAGAAAATTAAATTTCTTAGTAAGTCAGTGACAGTTGAAGCACTGGCATGTATATAATTTTACTTGGATCAAATAATTTAACATGGTCAAGAATGGTCACTGAATGGTTTTTTGCCTTTTGTTTCCCCTCTTAATAGGCATGTATTAGCTCTGCAATCAAAGCAGTAATTAGCAAACAAATCAAAACCAAAAAACATCCCCAACCACATAAGCAAAATCAAGTAAAACCTCTCTGTCATGCTACTGACTTCACGTTAGGATTGTAAACTATCAGACTAAAAAATAGAAATTAATCTAAGCTTAGTTTGCAAGAACGTATCTGCAAAGGGCTCACATTATAAAAAATCCTGCCCTAAGTAGCAAAAAACAAATTTCCATATGAGTATAATCTAAGCAAAACTGGGTGTTTGTGTGTGTGTGTGTGTTTCTTTGTTTGTTTGTTTTGTTTTGTTTTTGTGGTTTGTTTTTTTTTTAAAGAGTGCTATGTTACTGGATGACTGAAAATGTACAATTTAAAGAGAGCGAATATAATTATGGATATATGTTCTGTCAATGGAACAGCAGTGATATAAGCTAAACTGTATGTTCACCTAAAAGCGTATTTCTAGTAACTTTCATTAATATATTCAGCAAGAACAGGAGTCACTCCAAGTTATTTCAGCTAAGAAATGTTTCCACTCACTGTCACTAATGTCATTCCCAAAACATTTCTAGATAATAAGTCAGCCACTACTCTCTTACAAGACCCTTGCCTCAGGTTAGAGTAACTATCAAATTATGTGTTTCTCTGTACTGCAGGATGGAAGATTACTTGTGCTGAAAACAAATGAATGTAAATTTTAAACTGCAATTTGTGCATTTCCTATTCAGCAAAACCAGGGTATTATGTACTTAGCCTCTGGCTCTGTTTGGTCCCGTGACTGTTCATTGTTATAGATTCCTTTTTTGGGTTAGTAACCAGACTGTATTTTTACAACAGTTTTATGTTATGACCCTAAGGCAATGTTCTGTCCTGTATGGGGCCCCCTGCAACACAGGCAAAAGTGCCACTAGTACTAGCAGTCCTATCTAATTCCAGTTTGCTTGTTGAACCATGAGAACCCATGGGACTAATTTTGTCTTTTAGGTTTTTTCTTATTCCATTAGGTTTGACTGAACCTTGTTAAATACAGTCTATTTGTTCATAGCAGCTGAGTATATAAGACCACACCAAGTTTTTTAGTCCCACAGAATTTGCAAACATCAACATTTTAAGAATGCATCAAATTACAAATTTCACGTTAATTATTTAGGTATTAAAATTAAATCAGACCTTATGTTCCTACATTCAGTAAAACAGTGGATTACCAGCAGGAACAATATTCATACAAGTCTTGAAATTTTAACATCCAGACACCACTAATTTTCAAGAATGAGAACACTAATTTACACATGCAAGGCATACACATACAAAATAAAATCTGGACTCTAATGAAGTCAATATCAAAAAGGTGAAGTTGGGCCAAAATTTATCAAATAACCATTAGAGTTTTCAAAGATAAAACCAATTAAAATTGTCAAAGTTATCCTTGAACTGAAGCTGTATGGGGTCATATTTACCACAGTAGAATGTAATAATGCAGGAAAATCTCTGCCATTGGTACCTGTCATTTGGTACGTGACATACACTTATAGCCACTATTAATCACGTTTGCTCTTCTTATTTTTATCCTATCATGGCAAAAAACTATCTAACAGGACTAAATGTCTTGGAGCTGGTGGAGTCTTTCAAACCATTAGTAGATAGAAAACGAGGCACTTGGTTTTTAAAGCATAGTCTTTGGAGCATGGAGTTTGAAAACAGGGCCCCAGATCAATGATCCCTGCACAAACAGAATTGAAGACAGTGATTGCTTTGAATAATTTTCAAACTAAGTAGGAAATACAGTCTTATGCAGAAGAAAGGAAGAATAAAAGAGAAATAGCTTGAAACAGTAGAATGGAAATAAATATTCTGCTCACTCCATAAGCTTCCTTATTTGCAGATGGAACATACCTAATACCCATTTTTTCCAGTGCTTGTTTTCAACCTGACATATGAAACTGAATTTCAGAAAAACAAAATTGCTATTTTGCCTCTATTTGATATGCCATGATCACTGTCAAAATCTTAACCAACATTTTTTTCAACAATTAAGAGCACAACTCAAACTGGTAACTTTATCTCCTAATCCTTTCACTCAAATGGAGTAAACTTAGCATAACTAGATAATTTCCAACATATTGAAATAGAGAGAAGCTCATTAAAAGACACAGTCTAACAATGAGAAAAAATTATTATGATTTCAGGTGAAAATATTCCAACGTAGAATAAAAGGGGGAAAAATGTCAAAAAAAACAAAGAAAAAAATGACATGAATTAAACTAGCTGTGACTATTGTAAATTAGCAGAAAACTATCCACTGGCAATCCAGCTATTTTGAGACTAAATAATGCCTCTTCTGTTTTGTATAAATATATTTAACATAGACCACAATGTTACTCAAATCTGAATCCAACATTTTGTGCTTAGAGACTTATTAGTTTGAGAAAACTTTGCAGAATTCGTATTTACACAGTCAGTGTTGACTACTTTGAAGTAAAATTTATTTAATGTCTTTTGAATTTAAGTATCTTTTTCATTAAGTGGCTTAGTTCTGCACCCTCTCAGTTAATGCCAAAAGATTAATTTGACTTTCATCTTGAAACACTAATGGCATTACTGACAAAGAAACAAGGCTTAATTCTTCTAGTAAGCTGGATGAGAGTCATTGGTATCTTCCATCAAAGGCAAGCCACTAGTGATTCTAAATCCATAGAAATAAATATGTTCTCACCATGATACTATTAACCTAGAGATGAGAGCCCTCTGAGGTCCTGGGAAGTACATCTAAACAGCAGAATGGAAACACATCAAGCATTTTGGGAAAAAAAAAAAAATTGCAAAACTATCACCAAGTCTGGGTAGAACTCTTGTCACTTTGCATGACTGTAAGGGATGTCACAGTTACCTTGTATCCATCTTTTCCATCATAATTTCAAAGGGTTTTAGTCAGCTTTAACAAATTCTGTAGACAGCTGATATTTTAATAGAAACAGCCCCATGCAGTCATTTGCTTTCTAGTACAGAAAGTAGCACAGGGCAGTGACTATTCACAGAGCAATCATTTTTAAATCTCTCCCAGTCAAAAAATTATTAAAATCATAGTTGATTACCTTGAAAGGCTGTAGGACAAGATATTTCTTTCTGTTGCTGAACACCAAAATTCCCATTATGAAAGAAGTCTCTGAAATCTTAGAGGCTTTTATACAAAACCAAATGGGAAATTTAAAGGAGTAAAAATTATGTATGTAAGATTAATATATTTCAGGACTAGCTTATTATTTGAAATTCAAAACAAGATTATTAAAAACCTTTCTAGGCAAAACTGAGAAGTAGAATAAGAGCATACAAACCTTGTTTAAAACAAATAAACAAATAATCCTCCCTTGAAAACTATCATGACCACACTGAGCCTGAATGCTACTAGTTCTTCAGCTGCTACTAGCAAACCCTATATGCCAAAAGCCGATTATCCAAGCAAAGACATTGAATCCAGAGACTGAAAAGTGAGGTTACATAAACTGCATGTTGTTCAGTGAAAGACTGATAAGGCTATGACATCACCACTGGTTTCTGGGAAAGGAGAGAGTGAGCAGGTTAATTAATCTCTGTTATTCTTGGAGTATAACCTGGCTACATGGTGCTATTTTGGGATGTTTGACAGACACATTTTCTCTCACAGGGCCTACAAGGGTGACCAGCACAGTGGTTGCAGATTAGGAAAATTTAAATGTTGTCAGCATATATACTGAAGTGAGTGAGGCTATGTCTTAAAAACACCATGTATTGTCAGGTTTCTGTCTTAGGTATTTACAGTAGAAGCACATGGGCTATGAAACAGTGCAGGTAATAAAGCAGGGCAGGATTCCCTTTCAGTGTAGTTGTTTGAAGACTATGGTACTGCTCAGAAAATTTGAGCCTTTTTCTAGTGTATATTTGTTGATTTACAGAACTTCAGGTAATCATGAAACAGGAGAACCAGCATGTACACTGATAAATATGTTAACATATTCCTTACAGAAATTTAGATTTGAAATATCCTTTATAGAGGTTTATTTAAATATTTATTTTCAGATAGACCATAAACAGGAAGATGAAGTGCGGTACAGAAAATTAAATTAAATAAATGAAGTTAAAATAGCCCTTTTGTTTATGTCAGACTAAAACAGTCCTGTAGGTTTGGAACTCATTTCCAAGCTGACTTGTCTGCCTACAGCTGCATACACTTCTACAGGAAATTTTTTCATAATATTTTTTTCAAAGTATTAAAGTAACAGAGGAAAAAATTAAACTGACTACAGATGTTCAGTCAATTTGCAGGAACATGCAGGTACTGAAAAGCCAGAAGCCCAAAACATCATTTGGGACATAGTATTCCAGAAAAGGTAAATAATATCACTTTCAGCCCTGGACCATCCAAGTTTTTTTACATTGTAGGCATCTGAATGAAATGCAGTTGAAAATATATTCTGTTTATGCAAAACTGACAGTTACTTTCATATTGAGTAACTGACAGTTTTCTCTCATATTTGGAAAACTCTTTTACCTAAAGGTTTAGAGCGTTCATTCTTTTGTAGGATTGTTCTGTTTGTGTAATCAGTCTGTAACTGGAAGTCATAGAGTCATATGTGAGTAACAACATAGCATGCTTATATACTGGTTCAGGAGTTGTGTTTGAGGATTTAAAACTTTTCTTCACTATCTGCTTACCTAAGTACTATTTTCAAGTGTCTTTCTCTTTTCTGAATAATTTTTAACTATTCATATACTTATTCAACTCCAAAACATGTATCAACAAAAAAAGCATCACAATAGAGTAAATTCTGGCATGCCCAATACATACAGTCCCTCATACTTGAATGATTTCTAACCTTATACTAATAAAGAATCATAGAATCACAGAATGGTTTGGGTTGGAAGGGGCCTTAAAGATCATCTAGTTCCAACCCCCCTGCCATGGGCAGGGACACCTTCCACTAGACCAGGTTGCTCAAACCCACCTCCCGCCTGGCCTTGAAGACAGCCAGGGATGGGGCATCCACAGCTTCTCTGGGCAACCTGTTCCAGTGCCTCACCACCCTCTCCGGGAAGAATTTCTTCCTGATATCTAATCTAAACCTCCCTGATTTCAGTTTAAACCCATTACCCCTTGTCCTGTCACTACAGGCCCTTGTAAAAAGTCCCCCCACTCAGCTTCCTTGTAGACCTCTTCAGTTACTGGATGGCTGCAATAAAGTTTCCCCAGAGCCTCCTCTTCTCCAGGCTGAACAAGTCCAATTCTCGCAGCCTTTCATCATAGGAGAGGTGCTCCAGCCCTCTGATCATCTTCATGGCCCTCCTCTGTCATTATTTCATAAGTGCTCACTGCCATTATTTCATAACTTTACAAATCATTTACTTGGCACAACGTTCAAATACATTAATTTTAAGTCTGTTCTCCAACAGTTCTACAGTTAAGACACTCTCTGTTCTGACATTTGCATTTGGTGATTTACACTTCCAGCTTCTCACACAAAATGGAGTTTACCTTTTCTTCTTCTTCCCGTGCTGTTTGGGGTGTGAAGTTCTGAGATGGAAAATCCTTTTTGCTTTTTTAACCAACAAATCTTGAGAAAGTGCCTTGAAACTTCTTTACAGAAGATATACTTCCCTTTTATCTTTGCTTACTAAATACTCCCTCCAGAGCAAGACACCAATTAAGTATATTTTTTTTTCCTTATATTTTACTTCAAAGAAAGCAATGGAGATTTCTATTTCTCAACCTATCAATGTATCTATCTTTCTTGTAGTAGAGGAATGCCATCTCTCTTTCAGAATTTCCTGCTCAAGACAGATTTTCTCTGAGAGTCCAGAATAAGAGATTCAGTGAGGCAGCCCCCAGCTCTTGGCTCTTTCTCATCCTGAGAATTTGGCTTAATGCAGTTCTGCTTTCTGTATCTCCTCTTTCATCTTTAGGGTTACAGCATTTTAACTTCTCTTTTGCTTCTTCCTCCCTAGCCCTGAAAGAGCTTTTCTACTGTTATTTAGTCATCATCGAGGGAAAAAGGTGTCTTTTCTTTCCCAGTAGATGTTTTGCTTTTCTGGGGGAAGAAAAAAAAAAAAAAGTTCTTTTTTGGCAAAATGTTAGAGATGGTGAAGTAATGCTAGGAAAAGGAAAAGGAAAAAGTACTGGACAGATATCTCATGATATATTTTCCTACCTAGATACTGCAAGGCAAGGGCCATAGTAAATTTACCATTCGTATGATTCTTAATTTTCTTTATCTTCTTATTTCATCCTTTCATTATTCTCTCCATTGAGAGAGTTTGATACTGAAAGAGATATATGCGCCTATTCAAGTTCATAATACTTAAAACATTGAGCCAAAGATGAAAAAAATAAACCAACAAAACACACAAACCTGAAAAACCATAGACCTTTGCTGTCTAAATACCAAGTGAATTGATACATACAAACAAGAATAGTCCTGTGGTTCCTTTCATAAATTGAAGAGTCTAAGACAATTATTATTGGTCATTAAAATTCCTAGTTACTCTTAGCAGTTAGTGTTTTCTCTAGGTAACATTTGACTTCTCTAGATAGTAGAAAGGCTGATAACATCATCTAGTTGAAAGATTTGGCAACTGTCTCCATTTGAAATCCCTCAGAAACTATTAGAGTATGGATTCTCTGACAAAATTTCTGGCAGCCAAGCAGTAGTGAAGAGATGTGAAATTCACAGCAGCAGCACTTTTCTTCACACAAATCACAGAAGCTACAGGTACTTTCAAGACAGAATAAACCTCAAGATCCTCTATAGTAGTCTCATTTAAGGAACTGATATCTAGAGGTTTTCCACTTCAGCCTAAGGGGAGTCTCATATTCTTCCTTTGTCATCAGTAAGAGTACTCTAATAACTTGTCAAAAATATAGTGAGGCAGCTGGAGGCTTTCTCCTGCCAGTCTGTTGTAAAGGAAAAAACTGAAATTCTTGGAAGCAATAATAATGAAAAAAAAATCCTTTTGTCCAGTTACTGTACGTTTTCAGAGGAAGAAGACTGATATTTTTGTTTGTGATCTCAAGCTTTTAATCACAGAATTGTAGAATCATAGAAAGGTTTGGGTTGGAAGGGACCTTAAAGATCATCTAGTTCCAAAGCTCCTGCCAAGGGCAGGGACATCTTCCACTAGGTCAAGTTGCTGAAGGCCTCATCCAACCTGGTCTTGAACAGTAATTTATGCTAAACAAGGCACAGGTAGCTTTATGTGCAGAATAGTGATTTTTGTAATTTTCATCACAAATCGTAATTTTAGATTCTACATATGTAAAATGCTTATGTATTAATCATATGTATGGCCAGATGCCTAACTGCTATGAGTGACAAAGATATGCTACTATGGATCTAGTCTTTTGCATTACTCAGGATCACGATTCCTCATTTGTACAATTGAATAAGAAAAAAGAATACAAAGATATATAATTATTTCCATAACTTACAGGGATATTGTGAGGTTAAAAGTCCTGAATATACCTCTGTGCCCAGGAAAAAAGCAGCAATAATAAACCCCAAACTGCATTTTTTTGCTAAAATAAATACTTGAACATTTGTTTAAAAAAACATTGGTAAATAAAAGGGGTCCCACCCCATAACAAAACCCTAGAAAACAATTAAAGACAGTTTGTGCATGTGAAAGGGCTTACAGCAATATCTATACTTAAAAGTGGAATGTAAAAAAATCTGAGCTACTACTAAATATGCAGGCTCAGGTGTTGGAGATCTGATTTACTTATATGGCATCTGTTTCCAGGATTTGACCTAACTAACTGCTATTTCCATAGTGTACAGAAACTCCTGCTATACAAAAATCATACAATACCATTTATACTCTATGTTCAATATAAAAACATTATTTTAAGATTAAAACAAAACAAAACAAAACAAAAAGATATATCTAAATGCATCAATAATGACTTTTGAGTTGGCTGACATACTGGAGATGAAATGAAATATCTATCGTTAGCAATGCAGTCATACACTCATGTGGTGGCTGGAATGGTCTCTGATGCCTCCAACAGTGCCAAGATGTAAGGCTGGATTCCCATTTTCCCCTTCAATTCCTCTCAAGTTCAGTCACTTTTCAGATCTGGTCTGTGTTTATGCTCAGTCTCTTCAGGAACCTTCCAGGACAAAAAAACAAGTTTCTTTACCACTTTGAATTTATTTCTGGGACATTGCTTACATAAGAGCTGAGGTCGCCTGGCAAGAGTGTTTTAGCTTTCCTTAAGGTAGGTGAGCCCCTAACTACAACAGAAAGTACAGGCCTGTGGTTGCCGTCAGTTCATTGAACGTCTCTGTCCAGCACTGGCATTGCTAATAAAATACTGGTTTCCTCTACAATGAAAATCACACTGTAGTAATTTTTATCTGAATAATACCAGTTTCTTTCTCAAAACTAAGTATTTACACTCTTCATTAAAGAATTACCAAAGAAGAATAGTCTGAACAGACTATACCTTCAGGGAATATTGCTTCTTTCAATCTTTAATGTGGTCTAATCTTGCAAAACATCCTTGGTGTAAAAAAAAGCCTCAAAATTCAAGATTCTGCACATTAACCAATCAGACAAGGTGACCACTCTATTTTTTAATTTAATCTTTCTTTATATAGGGATTCAATGTAAATACAATTCTCATTTCCAATTCCTAATTATCAATAAAATATACAGTTTGCATAATAATTCAAAGATTAGTAGAAACAGAAGAGAGAAAATACCTGTTAAAATAGTTGATGTATCTTTCATTCTCTGTGAGCTATATCATTCCGGTCCACAGAGTGTAAGGTGTCCCAAGTTATCACATGAGAGAGTGATTAGAGAAGGCTGTTTCAGTTAGGAGCACCAGCAAAGTGAGTAATACCTGAGATATGTTAACTCAAAGCAAAAAAAATCAAATAAAAAAATGTTTAACTTGAAAATTTCTAGAGAACTATTAGATTAAAAACCTTGCTCGTGTGAAAATACCTTTTAAGTGACATGACTGTAGAATAAAATATAAGCTGATAAATTCACAATCAACTGTCTATCCCCATACTTTTAATGCACATACTGAGGGTTTGTAGAGTCTTTCCTAACTGTGTTAATTTGAATGAAATACTCCAGAACAGGCATCACTTTTTTTTTTTTCCCCCTCTGCCTGCCATTTATTTTTTTAGAAATTGTTTTCCCTTTGTGAATGTCCCTACAAAGAAAGCACTGTGTTAAAATGATTTTATATGAAAAATGCAAATGTAGTCAGGAAAATAAATGAACATTTATTAAAAATTAAGCAAAGAAATGAAATTTCTGTAAAACTATTAATCTGAAAATCTGTGAAAATTTACCTAGATACATACAAACTATGCCATTAGATGAAATAAATACTCTGATGTACATCTAGCAACCCAGGCCTTCCACCACTGTCCTAAATTTCTTCTGCCCCGTTCTCTTCTGATATTTTTGCTCTTCTGAGATGTCTCGGTTCTGAAAGCAGGAATAATTGTGTCCCATATCGCTCTCCTATTCATCCCACAATATTTCAAGTCATTCCAGCTGTGACCCTTTTGATATAAAAGACATTGTATTCTAACTCTCATAGGAATCAAATATAAAACTCTTTTGGCTGAAGTATCCTCAACTGAGATATATGGCATTTGGTGTCTACTTTAGATTTTTCAGTTTTAATTGTGGATATTGCTTACACTGTTAGATAAAGAGGTCTCTGTGTACAATTTCCTATTCAGGATTAAAGTTGTCACAAAATGTATCTTCCTACTTTCTCTTTCAAATAAGTTATTTCTGTCCCATGTATGCTTCTCTCTGTTTTGGTCTAATAAATAGCCTTTTTTCTGATTTTTTTTCCTATAAGGAGCAATCATCTGCATCCTCTTCCCCTTTAAAGAGGCAGGAAGAATTATTTCCTTTGATATATTTCTTTGACAAATCTGAATTTATAAAAAAATAGTACAGCTATCCCATAAGAATTACTTACTTTCCAAAATATGGTATGTCCAAATAAGCATAAGGAATGGCAGTAAGAAAAGCTGATGATACAGCTGCATTCACAATATGAATTTTTCCTATTAGTTTCTATCATTAACATACATGAAAGCCAGAATATGCTTCTATACAAAATCAGATTTTTCTAGTAGAATTTACAAATATTTTTTTTCTGATTCATGCTTAAATATGATTTTCTTCCCTTCTTTAATCTAACTGAAATGTATTTTGGTACATAAACAGAAAGATTTGTGCAAATCAAGCATATATTCAGCAGATGAGCAAACTTCTTTTAGTTTATTTTCTGGGGCCTTGATCACTGTGTTTTTATGTTCTTTACATTTTTAATCCCATCTTTATTTTTTCAAAAGTTTAGCTGCTTTCATTTGGAATAGATTAAGAGCACAGAAAATTCTGCCTGAAGTGACTACCTCAGTGATGAAAAGTCATACATATAATTATCTTTTCTGGTGCACACTCATTGCTTTGCTATGCTTAACTTTCTGTGCAATCACCGGGCTATTGCTGGAAAGTATTCACACACACACATATGTGCACAGCATGATGGTTTACAATAATGTCGCATTAGATGCTGAAAACACAATGACATACTGGAAACACTCTCAGATGTTCTGCAGAAATATAATGTCCTAGTATATTGCACGTTCATGTTGAAAGGCCTGTCCAGAAGGATAACTTTGTAGCTAGTTTGAGCTTTTATTTAACATTATTTTGCTTTACAACATTTCTGCAATGTATTGTTAGTTTCTATTTATTTTGAAACATTAAAATATGGGATTAGTTACCTATAATAATACTCTACCATTGTGTTGAGACCCCTAGATAATTAGTAGATGGGGTCAACTTGATAAATCAAAAAAAATGTGATGTAAGTCAAAATTGCCTTTGCATAGCTAATTGATAAACAAAGAAATAGACCAATCAGCAGTGAATGGAGAGAAAGTAGTAACTATTAGAGCTATTGAGATAGTTGGGGTCATTCAGCCTAGAGAAGGCTCTGGGGAGACCTTACTGTGATCTTTCAATGTCTAAAGAGGGCTTATAAATCAGAGAGAGACTTTTTACTAAGGCCTATAGTGACAACGAAAGGGACAGAGATTTTAAACTGAAAAAAAGTAAATTTAGATTGGACATAAAGAATAAATATTTTTACCATGAGGGTAGTAAGACACTAGAACAAGTTACACAGAGAAGCTGTGGATGCCTCATCACCGAAAGTGCTTAGGGACAGTCCAGGATTTTGAGCAACCTGATCTAGTGAATGATGTCCCTGCTCATTGCAGGAAGGTTGGAACAAGATGATCTTCAAAAGTCCCTTCCAACCCAAAGTATTCTAGGATTCTGTGAAAGTGGAGTCCAGTCCTGCCAGAGAAGTGGACTTATAACAACAACAACAAAAAGCAAACAAACAAACCACACACAAAAGAAAACCAAACCACATTAAAACTATGTACACTCTCCATTCTTGTTGGAGCTTTGATCTATTTTGGAAGTAGTAAAGCAATCGTACTGTAGATTTTTCCATGCTCCAGTAGACAGGGCGTGAATTGGGTCAAGTATTACTAGTCCACAAAATTGAATTATTAAGTTAACAAGAAATATATCTGAAAAAGCAATGGAGAAAATGATGTTGTATGTTTTCTGTTAAATACACAACACAGTTAATTTTGACTGAGTAGGGACAGAGAATCAGGGACTGTAAAGTAAAAGTTAATGTTAAGTTTTTTCTCAGACACAAGTAACCCACATATAAGAGTATGAACGAGTATTGCTTATATTTCATAGTGTTCTGGTATGAGTGGATTTGTGCTACTTAGCCCAGAATCAGAAAATAAAACTATTAATATTCCACTAAGATGTGATTGTTAATGAAATTATGTGTTCATGTAATCAGTCTCTTTGCATGATTTAAGATGATATAAACTATATTGCCTGTATAGGCAACCCTGTGAACATTTCCTCTTTCATAGTATTAACCATTACCATCTCAAATTCATATTCTCTTATCTCAGTTGCACAAGAGTAATGCAGAAAATCTTCAAGTTGTATGCCCAAAACTGGGTTCCACAGGAGTTGAGCTTTGGTTGTTCACAAAGACCCAATAATGTATGACTGATGAATAGAGCCCTTAACCTTCAAGAGTGTAAAGATCAGCAGGAGCAAAACTCTTCTTATATTCAGTGTTTCCAAACTGTTTCATTTTATCCACAGAATGTTCTGTCACTCTATCACTCTGTCAGTCCAGATGGAAGGACAGACATAGCCAAAGCAAGTAGACTTGCAAAATTTGGCTCCTATTTAACCAGTAGAAGTATCCACTGGAGCTAAAGGGAAACTACAGATTTTGGTTCCTTTGGGCATGTATTTTCAAATATTTTTAGACTATACAGCATGTAAGGTTCCAGTAGAAAACACTTAACACATGGGTAATGTTTTTTGTATTTTCTGTTTTCTTTCAATCTTCTTTTGTTTGTTGGCTGTTTTCAGAAAAAAGACATTTGAAGTCTGTAGGCACATATTTATGTGTGGAAGAAAGATGTCAAACAACAAATACTTTGTTCTCCAAATTACTGAAAACATGTAGGCTAAAGAAACGACAAATCTTAAGGATGGTTTCCTTATTCTTTTTCTTGTATTTTTTTTCTTGTTTTGGTTAGAGTGTGGGATTTTTTTAAGTTTAAGGAGTCTGAGTTAACCACAATGTTTATCTTGGGCCTTAGTGGTCACTAGAATCAAAAATAATAAAGAGGTATAACAACACAACCTGGAAACAGATAAGAGTGCAGACTTTAACTATCCCATAGTCTTACTAAGATGAAGACACCTCCAGAGCTGGAAATTTTAAAAGAAGAATTTTACTGTTGATTAGTGGGCCTGATTAATATCCTAATTTTGGCAGTTCATTAATTTTCAACTTGGCAATGCGAGTAAGACAATGGGTTTTTTTTCACGGTGGTATTATCTTTGTAGCAGAAATATCACCAATCATCTTATTTACCTCATCTTCTCATGTATTTCTTTAGCTCTATTAGTTCTTAATAAGTCATATTTCTGCTTTAGAAGATTCTAAGCACTCTTTCTTTGCATAAAAAATCTTCCAGCTTTAACATTCCTGACTGATATTTAAAACAAATCTTTAAAATCAAAACCATCATCAAAGGAAGGACTGTTCTACCTTTACAGACCAGTAGATAAGATGTACACAGAGCATTTAATTACTCATGCATCAAGGTCATCAGGAGGTTATCAGAGTACATAATTATATTTAGAAACAAATCATCTGAGTTCCTATAATTGTTGATGAGGTGAAATTCATCCTCTTTGTTTAGGATTCTAGAAAAAGATTGATCAAGTTTCATTATATGAGATGGAGGACTCAATTTTGAAAAGGGCACAAAGAACATCTTGCAACAAAGCAGCTTTCAAAATTAAGAAAACAGAGCTTATGTAAGAAATAGATTTTTTTCATTGAGAAAAGCCTTGCAATTTCAAACATAACTTGTTCTCTATATGAATGAAACCATGTTTTTTAAAAGTTTTAAATAAAATAGAGACAAAGTGTTGCATCATACTTAGTATCCTTGGAGTGAGGATATTTTCTTAGAATCCTTAAAATGAAACACCTCATTTAGACTACTATATTGTAACAGACACATTTAATTCAGGAATGATCATTATCAAATGGTGTACAAGACCCATTTATGTAGTGTGTGTTACAAAGCAGAAGTTCAGCTGAACTATCCAGTTTAGGTGTCTGATTTTTTGCTAAAATATTAATAGTGAGCTGCAAAAGTCTTGCATCAAAAAGAAGCTTCAAGAGAAAATAAACAAACAAACAAAACCCACCACAAAATCAAAACCATAAAATACATTAAAGATTAAGTTACTTAACCAGAGCATAATCATCCCAAGTTTATATTCCTTCTGTAATATCTGGACTGAAACCTGGTTTTGAGTTACACACAACAGAAAATGTTTAAATTTTAGTTTTGACAAATTCACCTTTTCAAAAAAACAAACAAACAAAAAAACCCCAAAATGTTTTGTGCATAGGTTTTATACCACTGCCAAGATTCTGAGTGTGTCTAATTTCAAAGCTATATTCTAGATTTTTATAAATAGATATTATTTTCTGGATCTATAGGCATGTAGGAAATAAGATAAAAACTTTTTCCACCTCTCAGTTAGTATGATAGAATAGTGGTATGTTTATTAACAAAAGGTTTCTGGTACTCAGTGAACTAAATTTCTTCACAAACATGAATCTATTGGCTTAGCAAATGCCATTTTTATTAAAGGGAGAATATAATTTAACATGTAGATAATCAAGGTAAAATACAATTCCTAATTTCTAAAGTTTAATTATAGCAATTTTACAGTTCTCCTCTCTCCCATTAAATCAGCTGCTGGTTCAGCTGGTTGCTTTTTTCCTCTGACTGCAATTTTAATTTATGATTTAAGAATACCTTTCTGGGTAGAAAGAGCTGATTTAAATCACAGTGATGTGGTGGTGTGATGGTTCCTGTAAGTTGCTTTCAACTTTATTAGACATTTCCCCTTCCTTACATTTCTTCTTGCATCAGTAACTAGATGTATCTCATCTCACTTTTTGATCCACTGGCTATGACAGTGTTGCTGTTTCCTTACCACTATAGTTAAATCACAAATCTTTGTTAACAGTTCCTGTTAATTCAGTTCCTGAAAGAATGAACAGAGTGTTGAAGATTAAGCCCAGTCACGTACCATTCAGAAAGATCTTTAAACAATTTAGCATTGCAGAAAACCAAGACAATTTTCTCCGATCCTGTCAGTGAAGGAGACGGGCTTGGGAAGGACTGGGCAAATCCTGCAACTCAGCACTTGGTTGGATAGCTGGAGTCATAGACAAAGATTTGTCCTTTCTGTCCAAGGGACACTTGCTGGCATTAGGGACTGTTGGGGAGAGATGGAATCCATCTCAAAAAATTAGGCATATGCAGACAAAAGCAGTCTGGCCAACCTGGTGAGGAGAGCATTGTATCAGGAATGTGAGAAGGAAACAGTGACCCACAGTTAAATGAGGAAAACTGACAGGGCTAGAAAGTAACTGTCACAGAATGAGGACGAGAGAGACATCATGAAGGAATAAACAAGACAACACATGACTCACCCCAATTATCTGTGCACAAATGCCAATACCCTAGGAAGTAAGCAGGAGGAAGTAGAGATGTGCATGTAGGGTTTTTTTTGTCGTTTCAGTGAGACAAATTTTTTTTCACTTGTGAAAATTAAGTTGGGTTCATTATTTTATTAAAGAGAATTCTTTTTTCCTCACACATTGATAATAAAACTAATAAAGATATCGGCAGTGAGGGAAGGCAAAAAGTGAGACAGTGTGAAATTCCACAAAACTAAAAGAAAGGAATTACATCATGGAATGTATTTTTCCAGGGCACAGTATACATTCAGGCATCCATTTTGCAAAACAATTTTATATGCTTTACTTAAGAATTTTTTTTTTTTTTAATTTATTGATACTGAGTATTTTAGATGCTGATATTCTATGTAAACCATGAAGTCAATCTGTTTCTTCATTATGGCCAGGAATCGGGTGGGAAGCAGTGCATATCAGATATAAAATTTGATGAGGCAGTGTCATAGAAGAGAAGCAATCATATTTCTTGTGTGTGTGATACTTGGCAACCCAAGTTACAGTTCCCCAAAGACTACTTACAGCCATGATGTTAGGTAAGAAAATGGAGAGTGAGGTGAAACGAGTGTTTCCCTTTCATCTGTGGTCTTCCTCCATATACTTGCTCTGTATCTCTACTTTCTTTCATCACCTGTCTTAAACATCGTGTTGGATGACACACTGATACTGCGATTTCAGCATGTATCTCCATTTATATTAGACAAGTTATTTTCTACATTCATATGGTTCTTTCTATTCATGTCATAAGTAGAGTAGATAAAGGAGACAACTTCATCCAGTACATAGCAAGATCACAGGAAACCTAGTGCTACATTATTTGCCCACAATCTGGTTTGGGTGTTTGTGATAGATGGAAGTTAAGTCTGTCCTGAAGTTCCCTCATTCAACTTAGATGCTTTGTATAAATTCTAATATAGGTTCTAGGTGATAAACAGTGATTTTCTCCTACTCATTTTGCAAGTCATAGTCATATAAATTTGCAGTGCAACAAAAAGCAGCACACTCCACAGACTATTTTTTTCTTGCAGAACCAGTAAATAAACTGAAAATGAAACTTATGTTCTGAAGCATGCAGAAGAAAAAATGCAACACATTCATTTATGTGAAGTCATCTATAAAACACACTGAAAATATTTCGTACAGATGACTGTTTCATATCACATAATTTGCTTGACATAAAAAAATACTATTCAGCGCATCTGTTTATTCAGGTTGTACATTCACAAACTAGTGTGATTTATATTTGAATGAAGTTTTCAATTTTATTGAGTGACATGGAATCTAATTAGATTCTGGCTGTAAGAGAGGAGTGTCAATTATAAAAAGTAAGGCTCTGGAAAATTAGCCTAAATAAAATTTTACTGAACAGAACATGCAATTACAATCAACATCAGAGTGCTTCAATTATCACCTCTAGATTTTTATTATTTTATTTTCTTATGAAGAAATGAAGAGTGAACAACTGGACTATTAGCAGTGTGTTATTGTCGTGGTTTAATCCCAGACAGCAACTAAGTACCACACACCCTCTCACTCACTCTGTCCATGACTGGATGGGGGAGAGAATCAGAAGAGTAACAGTGAGAAAAGTCATGGGTTGATATAAAGTTAAATAAGTAAAGCAACAGACACACACATAAGCAAAGGAATTAATTCACCACTTCCCATCGGCAGTCAGGTGTTAAGCCATCTCCAGGAAAGAAGGAATATCCTTTAGTCAGTTCGAGTCAGTTGTCTTGGCTGTGTTCCCTCTCAATTCCTTGTGCACCCCCAGCCTAATCACTGGTGGGGTGGTGTGAGGGGCACGAAAGACCTTGACTCTGTGTAACCACATCTCAGCACAGGTCTGTTTTTCAAGAGGAGGACAGTGGTTGTCATTTACTTTGATTTAGCAACTTTTTAGACATGTTTTTACATAAAATTAGATGAGTTATAGACTTGGTAAGGTGTTGAAGATTTGTCTGAATTGTAAGGCTCAGAGTGTTACTATCAGCAATACAAAGTCTAGGTTTCAGACAGTTACAAGTAGTTCTCCTCAGGAATCAATAACAGAATCAACACTTAAGTATCTCTATATTACATAGATTACCATCTATATAGTCATCTATATTTATATAGACATCTACAAATACAGTTATTGATATCATTCCTCTCTCTCCCTACCTCTTGCTTTATGTGATTTGGTGTGCTCTATGAACTTGCTGAAAGTGCACTGTGGCCATTATCCACGTAGTAGATACAAATATATATGGACATAGATATGGACACATCTTTATGGATATCCATAGACATACAGTCACCAATGTACCCTTGCAGCAAAGAAGGCTAACTACATACTGTGCTATGTCTACGTTTATGTAGCTAGAGTCTCATTTCCATTTGGCACTAGTGAGACCATGTGCAGAGTGTTGTGCCCAGGTCTGGAGTGCAAGAAAGACATTGACATACTGGAGTGAGTCTAATAAATGGCCAGTGAGATGGTTTGGAGCTGGAGTCCTTCTCATACGAGCCTGAGAAAGGTGATCTGTTCAGCCTGGAGAATAGAAGATTGGAGGGGTTTTTACTTTTATCTATAGGATCCTATAGGGACAGTGTAGAAAAGTTGATCCAGAGTCTTCCTGAATGTGCATAGTATTATGACAAGCAAAATGGAAATTTTTCAGGGAAAATGCCATCTGTATGTAATAATAATAATAAAAAAATCTTCATTCTGACAATTGAACAGAGGGATAGGTTGACAGAGAAATGATGGAATTTTCCTCATTGAAAATATTCAAGATTCAGATTGAAATTGCCCTGGCTAATCTAATCTAATCTAATCTAATCTAATCTAATCTAATCTAATCTAATCTAATCTAATCTAATCTAATCTAATCTAGTCTCGTCTCATCTCGTCTCGTCTCGTCTTGTCCTGTCCCGTCTCGTCTAGTCTAGTCTAATCCCTTGTCTCAACAGAGAGTTGAGGCAGGCACTCTCCAGAGGTTTTCTTCCAAACTAGACACATGTGATTCTAGGATTCTAAACTGATGAGAAATTCCACTTAAACATAAGAAAACAAACAAACAAACATAAAAATAAAAATAAAAATAATAAATAAACCAAAACCAAAACCAAATTAAAAAAAAGAAACCCCAAAACATTTCTCTATAAGGGTGATTAAACACTGGAAAAAATGCCCACAGAGTCTGTGGGGTCATCATACTTGGACATGTTCAAAACTCAACTGGATATATCCCTGAGCAACAGTTCTATCTAAACCTAGTTCAAGGGGCAGGGTTGAACTAGATGACATCCAGAGGCTCTTCCAACCTAAATAATGCTGTGATTCTGATGCTCTTCACATGATGATCCCTCATTGTGGAACCAGTTTTTCCTCCCTGACATTCTACAAATGTTCATGTTGAGCTACTGAAGTTACTGGACTTTTACATTCTAACTACATCTGAGCAGACTGAAGATATATGTATAGAAAAGTGAGGTACTTCAGTGGCAAATACAACTTAATTTAATGTTGCCTCTATGTTCCCCATTCTGTACAAATACTAGTGTGATTGCAGGAAATGATACAATAATTTTTAATGATACATATTACTAAATTACGGAGGTAAAGAAAATTACTTTCAATCTCTATCAGTAGAATTTGCAATTAAATTTGATATGTCTTGTAGTTTGAAGATAAATTGCAAAACAAAACAGAATTAATTGCTTAATTCCTTAAAAAAGTATACAAATGCAAGGTCAATATGCTGCTGTGTGTGTTCATCTCTGTATGAATTATATGTTCATTGTTGTCTAATGTAAGAGATTCATCATCTTACAATGAAACAGAACACGGGAAAAGTCAGGTTAAAGTTGTAGGCAATAATGTATAAATTAATAATGAAACTTTATATTGTCATCATTTTCAGTTGCTTCCTTTGTAGTCATAGCAGATTCATCTGGAACTGCCTGTCTATATTTATACAAAACACAGAAGCAAATTAAAGACAGCAGCATTTTTACAAATCTTGTTTACAAATAGCCCCAAAACATAAAAATGTTGTTATAAATTAATACTTATAAGTAATAATCCCAGCATTAAATTATTGGAGAAAACAGATGTATAACCAGCTTAATAGCAGCCTGTCCAAATGCACAAAGACAAGTTCAGAATTGTTTCAGGTTTTTTAAATTTTTTTTCCCCATCAACAATGTTATATTACAGCACCCTGCAGACACTAAAGTATCTCTTGCTGTGACAAGTTATTGATCTTGTTTTCTTCTGAAAACCCTAACAAGTCAAACTGCAGCTTCCTGAAATATACAGCTGAAGCAGTACTTCGAAAAGGGTACAAGTTAAGAAGAAATTTGTTCTCCAGTGTTTAGCAGAAAAATGAAATTACATTAGTATAAATGTGTGTAATTTTGTCTGGGAAGTGTAAAGATGGTCTAAAGCTTAGCAACCTCCTCCTCCTCACTCCTCCCAAGGCTAATCCTGACTTTTTTTCCTAAATTCTGAAAAAGGACAGGAAGACACTGAAATAATTTCTTCTCTCAAGGTGAAGACAGAAGAATGTGGTCTCTTCCGGCTTAATAGAGAATTAGAAGTTGCTTTTGTCTCGTTTATTACTTTCTTCAACATAAAAAACGGGATTTGACTGGGCATGAGAAAATGGAACCACTTTTCTGGGATGCACAGAATAGATTTTGTTGATGATCAGTCAGTAGATCTGAAATGAGTTTGAGAGGGACACATAGACTTAACCTACTTAACAACCTATTGAGACAGTCATTCTTTTTTTTTTCTAACACATATTGTCATCAGTTTGTGTGGAAAATTTCTTTTATATTCTTGGAATTGTTACTGGTATAAGTACTAATTATATGGAAATTCATGATGTACCTTTATTTCAAACAATAATCTTTGCCCTTTCTTTGCCCTAGAGTTCAGTGGACAAAATTATGCATATACTAAAGCTCCTTCTACCTTGAATGTTACTGTGGGCCATCTTGTGGGCCTCAGATCGCAATCAGTTGGAGCTCAGAGAATGTGACAGTGTTCTTTAAACCTGGTATTAAGAATGAAAGTGAAAGTTGCCTTTTTTGTTGTTACAAATCACATAATTGTTCCAGGTAGATTATTTTAAGAAACATTCAAGATGTCTTGACTTTCAAAACAGAGAGTAGATTATAATTTTCATTCCACACAAAAAAAACCCCAAACAAACAAACAAAAAAAACACCCAAAACCCCACATCCTTAAAACCTAGTATAACTGAATTATCTGTTTAACTATTATAGTAGCAATTAGAGTGTAATGTCTTTGCAAGTCCAGTGCTAATTCTCAGCTAAGCATACAGATGCTTTGCCCAACTTTTGCCAAATTTCCATTTGTGAGATTAAAGTTCAAATGTTCCTTTTTTTTTTTTTATTACTATTAGTACAGTTACACTCTTCTATCATTACAATGCACTAATGTTTGCATATTATAATCAGAGCTCTGAACTTTATCATGTAAGAAAATAAGCAGATATGAAAAGGACCACAACTGTCACATATATCTAATAGTTGTCTTTTGTGACAAGATGCCAGTGTTTCACAATGCAAACACTTGGAAAGCTGGATATATAGATGTGAACAGACAATCAGCTAAGCAATGGTCTCAGCTTGCCTCCTACCTAACAGTGCTAAATGATTTTGGCGGCATTGCCACAATGAAAAATCTCAAGGAAGGATCAGAGGTAGGATAATGTACCTGTGTGTTTTACATCTGTAAGAGCCATTTGAGATTAAAGTGTTTAGGATTCCTTGACAAAGAAATTTACTGCTCTATTTAACATGCATTGCTGGTACAGCTAAATTATGAAAGGTCTAAGGTATGAAAACAGGGGTAAAGTCTGACCCTGGTGAAACAATGGTTATTCCTTTACTTGTTTCATGTGGAATCATGATTTTACCACTAAGTTTTTACATAATATGGAGGCACAAAGGGAACGTGTGAAAGTGTGAAATAATATAAGTCATGAGAAAGAAAGAAAATTTCTGAGGTCATTAAAAATTCTGCTTTTAAGTGACCTATATCCTCTTAAGTAAAAAGTGTGAAACAGTCCTGCCAAGCAATTGATGTTTTGAGAAGAAAGTTTAGAAGCTACTATAGGTGTAGCCTGGTCACGGTATCTTGCCAGCTCAGCCTGAAAATGAGAAGATATCCTTCATGTAATTGTGAAAATGTAGCCTGGATCACACAATGCAGGCCTGATTTGCAGAATCCAGCTGCCGTCTTTTGAAATTCTGAGAGTTTTATAACCCAAGTAGCCAAGACATTAACCTGGCAGAACCGCATTTTTAATGAAAATGAAACAAAACAAACCAAAACAAAACAAAACTCCCATTTGTTCTTGGGCTTATCAGAAACTGTAAAAATGTGTCATGTCCTTAAAAAGAAAAATAAAGAAATAAATAGAAACTCTTTATTAGGGACTAATTCATGGCTACAAAATATTTTCATTTTTTATATTACTCAAATTATCCCATGTCACCATGCATGGAAAATCATTGTCACAGATAAAGCAGATGAATACTAAAATTTCTGCAGTCTGTTTTAATAATCTACAGTTAAATTTTAAGATCTAATTAAAGTTTAATAGATTTAATAGTCTAATTAAAATTGATGCACTCTGTATTTACTTGTACTTTTGTTAAGGTTAGACATATCTAATCCAGTAAGTCTCTGGTAAAATGTCAAAGATGGCAGTACATCAGTTTTCAGTTATTGCCCTCCATCATTGCTAAATACTTCTCCAGGACGGAGTGTATTAACTTAATACTACATGAAATTTTTTATAAACAGCCATAAAGTTAGATAAAAAACTGTTTCTGGTGCTCGATTAGCAGGTCATTGTTGATAACTAACCACAAAGAAAAAGTTCCAGATATGAAGCCATTTTCAGCAGACCCTGACTTTTGTTCTCAGGTAAAACAACAAAGCACCAGTGGCTCTTACAACTGTTTGAAAAGCCAGTAACTTGTGGCCTGTAGAACTGACATGATTTTAAGTAAAAAAGCACCTTATTTGGGAAAAAAATAAACATTAAAAACATAAATATCTTCAAATCAGGTAGATCACATGCAAAAACTATTTTAGTTGGTGCATTTACTGAATAGAACTTTTGAAGATTTTGGGTTTCATCCCTTTACTGACATGCACATGAAAAGTGATAGAATTCTGTACTGCAAAGTGTCTGCTAAGGTGGCTATAGTAAAGATGGTACTGTACACTGGTTAACTGAGAGAATAATGAGCTTCCCTTGGGCTTATTATGAGTAGCATAGAATGTCCTAAAATCACAAACTGATATCTAGTCGCACATTTAAGGTGATCATAAAACTGAACGTTTCAGACAAAACCATAGATATCAGCTTGAATTCGGATATAATTTTTCCTCCTTTTAGTTATGAAGCTGACTCTGGATTCATGGTGTCCTTCTGAAGAGACTGCTTACTGAGGGCTGAGGGAGCAATGGCTTTGTGAGAAAGAACATCGTCAAGGTTATACACCGCCACCCTCCACCTTTTGTTTGTAAATTTTACCAAAACACCTTCCTGTTCTATAAACTTTTACTAAGTACCCATGCATATTGTCTTCTGTGTTGCACAGTATGTCTTGACTGCTTAACTGGATCAAGTTTCCCTTTTCCAGCTAGATTGCATCCTCTGGAAAAAATCTGTCATTCTTCTGCACCTTCCTACAGCAAAGGTATGTTGGCCAAATAGCCAAAACTGTTGGTTTATTTTCAGAATCCTTTCTTTTCCTACTAGGACTTTGCTCCCTATGAAAAAGCTAGTTGCAGAAGCTAATAAAAGTCAAAGTATTAAATTGAATCAGAAGTAGCAGAGCTTTCTTCTTTGTGTAGTCCATTTGTCTTAGGTCTTTAATTTCAAGCAGCAGATTATTGTGGGTTCAAACAATGGAAGTGCCACATCATGTAAACAAAACTGCTCTCAGGGTTAGGGCAGAGCTCTGAATAATAAACAGCAACTTTATGGGAGTCATTTTTGTTTGCACTGATGCCTCATCTTTCAAACCGTCTATGTGTGTGTGTCTGTATTGATGACTTTTGCTAATAAAATAATTAATAAATTAACAGCAGGACAAAAAATTATTAATCTCTAAAAAAATGGTAGTATTGCTGTTAGTGGGAAAGATCTAAGTATTTAATTTTCATAAATCATCTTGAAAATAAAAATTTAGATGTAAACACACAATACACACCCGTGCGTATACAGAGTAAGAGAACTGCATGCCCATTATCTTGGAGGATGGAATGGAAAGAAGAAAAACTGGAGCTGAGTGACTTCGGATATGAAGTAACACCCAGAAAAAAACAAATCCTGTACCATATTACTGTACATACTGGGTAAATTTATTAAGCAGTGCAGAATATACAGGGCTTTTTATTGTTCTCTATTGTATAGTCAAAGATCAAATATGGACAATGTTACATGGATCAGACCAGTCTTTCCAAAATACATTTATATAAGTATCACTGTTGTCATTCCGCTTGTTGAAGTAGAGGGGAGCAGAATGAATAATGATTTAAAAAGAGGATGGACTGTATAAACCAGCACCTCTGCTACTGTGCTCTGGCTCCTATCACAACAATGGGATATACTTCAGACAGAGCAAATATTCAGGGTGTTTCTGTACTATTAAATTGAACAAGGTTGGAACACAGGTGCAAGAGAGACATCCAATCATCCAAAGAGTAAAATTTTTAGCATGGCACCTAGCATAGTTTTTGCCTGGTGTAATTAGTACTGTCCAGAGAAATACCAGGCACCTCCTTCTAGTAGGAAATAGTGTCATGGCCAGTGGATGGGTCATGCTAAGTGACATCTGGGCCACAGAATAATTACTGAGCCTATTTACTGTTACAGATGTAGGCAAAGAATCTTTTTCTCCTTCCTCGCATGTCACTACGTCTCTCTGGTTTCTTACTGCTGGTGGAGGCGGTCACAGAGAGTTGAAACAAGTTAGTAGATTTGGCCTGGCATTGTATGCCTGTACATCAAGTACTATGTACACCTGGTCCTGCCCATCTCAAAAAAATAATGTAAAAGAACTAGAAAATGTTCAGAAGGCAACAAGAAAGATTAAATACTTGGAATAGATCATTATAGAAGGAATGAGTGATACTCTCTGAATCTCTAGCTTGGACTGATTATAGCAGGCGTATGACATTACAGACAAGTATCAGGTTATGAACAGCTGGGGGGGGGGGACTGAGAATCTCATGTCCGCATCTTCCTTCTCCCAGTACAAACACTTACGTCATGTACTGCAGTCAGCAAACAAAAGGAGCTCTTTCTTCAAACAGCCTGTAGTTAAGCTGTAAAACTCCTTGTCATAGGATATTTACATATTTTCAAGAGGAGACTGGACAGATTACTGGGGAAATAAATTTGGGAGGGCGTGGGTCTAAATTGATATGAACTAATTCTGGCTCAGCAAAGCTCAAAATCAGAAGTAAATAGAGTTTGAAAGATCTTTTAGAAATATTATATGCCCATCCTGATTTGCTTTCCCTAAGCATCCATTTGAGCCAGGGCTGGAAGCAGAGCACCCGGGTGGGTGTACCATGGGTTGGACACAGTTCTTGTACACTCCTGTTGAAGTCAAAGGAAACATAGTCATGACGTGGGAGTGGTATGTGAAAGTGTAAGAGCTAGGTTTCTTGTGGTTTTGCAAATGGAAGATTCCAGTCCTAAAAAGGACTCAGTTTTATCATATGTTTGCATAAACTGTTTTACTTAACCATCCTGAGCAAGAGCTAGTTGTCAAGGTCAAAAAAACCCAAAAAAACCACCACCTCAGCAAAATGAAAACATAAAAAATAACAGGCTGAAAACAAGCAACAAGATAAAGAATTGCAGAATAAGACATAACAAAGACATACTAAAGAGATACAAAGAGAATGGTAACACGTTCTCCTTTAAAAAAAAAAAGTTAAACTTAATTTAAAAATTTAAAATTTAAATTTAATTATAAATTAAACTTGTTTTAAATACCATGTATGTACAGAAGTATAGAAACATGTGTTGGGTAGTCTGTGAACTTGGAGTACTCATCCAATGAGGAAACAGAGGAAGGGGCTGAACACGTCAGTAATTAGGATATATAATGTGTACTTTGTTGCTACAAAGCACACTCTCTCTCTCTCCTTTTAGAGGAAGGGACATCCACCATTGCAATCACAAAGTGCTGTTTCACTGTGATCCCTGCCTGATTCCATGTAATTAACCCACGAGCATTTCTCACAAAAGATGTACAGTTGGGTTGCTCCATGAAAGGTCCTGAAATCTTCCTATGACTGGTGGTCCATGTCAGCTAAAGAGCCAGTGAGTTCCACTGATATTTATATCCTGTTCAGAAGAAACATAACATAATGAGAGGTCTGAAAAAAAGACAGATATTACAACAGCACCAAAGTAAGCCAAAAATTAATGGACCTGTGTTTACTGCCCACGGAACTGGAGCTGTGCCCATGGAAATACACGACAACCACTGCTGATACATCTCAGCTAGGCACTTAAAACAATGAACCAATCTAGAAGTTGGATCTACTTACTTCTCTTGGTTGTTTTCTTTTTTTTTCTTTTGACTTTCTGTTGTCTTGAAGAATTACTCACCAGATTATTGTTTATTCATTATTACTCCCAATGTCACATACTAACTAAAATTTAAATTATTATGATTAAAAATAAAAGAAAACCACAAAAGCTTTTTGGATTTATATCACCTATAAAGGAATTTCAATTTTCTTGAAGGGAAGATATGAAAACTTTTCTTTCCATAGTTTTTTTGTAAAATTTATACAGAATCTCAATGATTTCTGTATCCACAAACAACCAAAGTATTGGTATGTAGAGAATATCAAAGTACATTTGTACTTTCCATGAATTCTTTGAACCATCTCAATAAACCAAAACCTAAGTTTGTGTGAAATAAGCATTTGGCTTATATTGAGACTGATAAAAGACAAGTTATTTTATTATTTATAATAATCTGACTCTATAATGGCAGCCTATCACTACATGCTGGAAGACATTCATAAAAAGAAATCACTCGCATCAAAACTTCATGGTCACCAGTTGAGATTAGACTTATGTGGGGAATAAAAAAAACAAACCAACCAAACAAACAAACAAAACAACAAAATAACCCAACCAACCAAAAGCTAGTGTGGCTCTTATAAAACAAATATTGTCCTTTTCCCACAAAACTGTTGCTCATGAGTAATAACATTTATTTGACTGTGAAATACTGCAGTGTTACGGCCTTTTGTTGTAGGCATTATGCAAAAGGGTCTGTAATCTTGTCTTTCAGATATCATTTAACTGTTATTATTCTACAGTATGATTAATATTTTCCTGATAGGTATGAATTCTTTTACTTTCTTTGATAATTATGTTTCTAGTTAGTTTCACTACTTTTTTACCTGTATACTTATCATAACCCAAAAGTACAGATTGCAACATAAAACTGTATTTTAAAGAGTACTTGTGTAACAGAATAACAACTATATGTACTACAGATGTAAAAAGCCAAATGAAGATTTTTTTCTACTCAGGGATGTTTGTTTTGGTTTGGTTTGGTTGTTTTTAATTGAGTAAACATTTCCAGAATATTAATTCTTCTTTTCTTTTTTTTTTTTTTCCCTAAAGATATCATAAGCCTAAGGAAAAGAAATGGAAGAATATAAATACTTTCAGAGATAATTAAATTTTCCTATTCCCGTAGAAACTGGTGGACAAGTACTCCAGAAATGGTATTTCTAAATGTCTTTTAAATGCTCTAGTTTCTTTCTAGGCAGCTGAGACATAAATCTGAGTGAGATGAGATCAGACGTTTATTTCACACCCCCACATAAGTCAGAGCTGTAGCTAGTAGGCTGCCACATAGAAGGCAGGCACCGTTTCACTGTGTCTGCCTGTTTCTGAATGTACTGGCCTTTGCAGTGCATGCAGTGCTGTGCAGAGCAGAGCCCAGTGAGACCTGAGATTCAAGCTTAATTAAAACATCCACGTGTCTAAGAGCAAAAGCCTTTCTACGGGAACAGAAATTCATGTCAGGACAGTGAACAAACCAAAATAAGCAGAATTTCTAATCAGTGAGAAAGAGAATAAAGCGGAAAAGCAGCTGGTAATGATATAAATATTAAGACATGACATTCTGAGACATGAAATGTGTTAACATTGATGAAATGCAAATAAGATAAAGCAAGGAATAAAATGAAGTAAACAGTTACTTCACAAGCACTCCTCTAATGAAAAAACTCCTACTGCTAAATCACAGAATGTGTGGCTTATTGCTGGCAATGGTACTCTGAATGTTATGCTCAAACAGAAAGGGGAATATTTGCTATTGAGTGGAGATCAGGCATTTTATCAATGCAATAATTAGGGGCGCAAAAAAACCAGATTATAACCCCACAGAGAACATTCTTGGAAAACCTCCAGAGTGTGTGCTGCTTAAAATTCAATACTTGAGATCAAACTTGACTTCAAAGGCCATAATAGACATTTTCTATTTTTCAGTGCACCACCACAGGATGTAGTACAAGGAAAAAGACTTGGAAGAACAGGTGCACATAATAATTTGCTTATTGGCATACAAAAATAAATGGAGTGGAAGAAAAGAGAAACAGAGAATAATGATGCAAGGGCTCTTATAAATCAATCAATCAAATCACAGCAGCCTGCAAATAAATTACACATTCTCTTCATTTTTAATTCTTAAAAAATCTAGGGGCAAACAAACGCAATTGGAACCAGGGAAGACATCAGTTTGCAAAGAAGAAACATTTTAATGGATCTAGGTACTCTGAAAAATATATGTAAGGATGTAATGGTATTGCAGTACACTAAAGACAGATTAGAGATTAATTTTGTTGGTGAAATATGAACAAGCAAGCAGTAATACAATTTTTTAAAAAGTCAGATTATTATATTTGAATGAAGTACCTGATGCAGAACAGTGAAAATGAGGTGATAATTCCTGATACATGAAATTCTAGGCAGTATTTTGAAATGGATTTATTCACACAAAGGTGTCCATTTGACACCAATAGATGATAATTAGTTTTGTGGGATTTTTGTTTTCCAATAACTTTATTAAGTAATGTATTAGCTGGACAGGTATCCCATTAAGCCTAGACAATATTTATTAGATAAAAGTTTTGCAGTGAGTTTGTTGTGAATAACAAAAGACAAGACATATCTGAAAAACTGTGAAGGCTTGAAAAGCATTCATTTTTGGATATAACAAGCCGTCTGTGCCATCAGCTATCCAACAAACAGAGGAACTGAAAAACACATGCACAAGTAGCCAGATATCAACCAAGCCAAAAGAAAAGTCAAAGCACTTCTTGATTTACTTTGTTGTTGGATCATCCATACTATCCAAGACTCCATTTGTGTAGTTAATGAATGGATGGTATAAATCAAAAGCACCTGCAAATAGATCTTTTTTTAAAGTCCACTTGACTGGACAACAGAAGACAGAAATACAAGGAACTCTGCTAGAATAAAGAAATGTAAACATAGGTGATGGCACCATGGCACTGTAAGTGAGGAAGAGAGGTAAACAGGTGTTACCGCATGGAATAGATGGCTTGGAACAAACAATCTCACATACCTGAGGTCTCCTGATAGTTAGACAACCATAGACACTAATGGAAAGATGATCTGTGGTAATGAAAACATGACTGAAATACGAACCTGCAAAGACTTTTGCAGAACAGAGGGAAATCAGAGAATTAAGAAAATCACCATCCATCAGCAACAGTATAGGGAGTGCACTTCTGGGAGACATGAGTAAATTTAACCCAGAGAACAGGACTAGAACACATCCTGATGCTGTTATTAACTTAAAATATTAGTATCTACAAATGTAATGTGTTTAAAAGGGAGTACAGAATTCTTGAAAATACTGTGGTTCTAACAACAGTTCCTTAAGATAGTGTTTCTTGGTCACTCTCCTTTTTTGTGCTGGGCTTCTGAAACAGAATGTTGGTTTTCTATTGCTCTGAGCAGCTTAATCTTGCCCTTCTTTGCTCCCCCTCCTCCCTCCGCCCCCCCTCCCCAAC